>NC_136059.1:196867202-197051702 GCF_964261635.1 Lissotriton helveticus
ATGGGAGGAGGTGAGGTGACAATGGGTGCTCTCGCGCAGGAGAGATGACCGGGGCACGGGGGAGTACAGGATTAAGATATAACATTAACATCTGGTAAATGGTGGGCTAAAAGTCTGTAAAGTAATGACCGAATGTCCCTATTATTTCAAAAGAGTTTCTTTGGCTGAAACGTTGCTTACTTCTGAATGATGTTTGATAGATACCTTAAAAACTCATCGTTTTCGCTTTTCTTTGTTTTCGGTACGTCAAGAAGTATTTCTTTGATTTTGCTTACTTTCTTTCGCCCACAGTTAGCTAGATGAGTCTTGCTTGCTGAAGGCAGCTCACATATGCCTGACGTCTAGTCAGCTGGAGATTACAAGGTGTAGGAGTCACATGACATCCATATTAGTAGGCAGTGTAGTTTAATAGTGATTGGTCTGTAGAAACACAAACTCTGAATTTAAAACGTAATACCATGATTGGGGGTTCTCTTTAATAACCAGAATTGATTTCCATTCAAATGAACCCTTTTTGCAACATTAGGATAATCAGACTAGGGAAAAAACATGCAGCTGTTAGATGGCAGTTAATAGCTCACTTGTTCTATGTTAGGATTTTGACTTATAAACTGCAAGTAACAAAAGGATTTCACAGACAAAAGCAGTAACCCACATTACGGGCACTTTGGGCTCTGAATGGTGCATGTTCTTTGCAGCAGGCCAATTATCCCTCTGCGCTACCTTCCCATGAGTCAAAACTTCCACTTGACAAAACTCCATCTCTCTTTCTAGGAGGAACATTAATCACCGGAGTTATCATGACATTATTATTGTTGCTGGAGGTCAGGAAGGAGGCAGCATACGTGGACACTGTCCTTGTCTTCTCTGAGCAAGAAGGAAGAGATAGTGGGCTAGATGTAGGTAAATCTAAATTACCTATTCATAAATACCGAATTTTACCGATTCGGTATTTATGAATCGGTAACTCAGATGTAGATAAAAAATCGGTAATTTTTACCGATTCGGTAAGATTCGGTATTTACCGATTCGGTAAATACCGAATCAGTATTTGCTATTGAATCCTATGGGCCTTGAAGCCCAGAGGATTTAATAGCAAATACCGATTCGGTATTTACCGAATCGGTAAAAATACCGAATTGCAAAGGGGGAGAGGGTGTCACTTTGACACCCTGTTGCACCCCTGTAACTGGCTTGTGCGCCATGTGGCACACAGACATGCCCTTAGGGCATGTCTGTGTGCCACATGGCACAGGTGTACATGCACAGATGTGCATGTACACAAGAATTCGTAATTTACCATGCAATTGTATTGCATGGTAAATAACGAATCCTAAAGGCCATGTTACAATGTAAAAAGTGCTACCTGCATAGGAAAATACAGATTCTGTAAATTACCGATCGGTAAATTTACCGAATCGGTAACATTTACCGATTCTGTAATTTTACAGAATCGGTAATTGTACCGAGTTGGTAAAATTACCGATTCGGTAAAATTACAGAATCTGTATGTTTTTCAAAGCCGTACATAACAATGTCCAAATACCGGTCGTAAACGGCCGAAAATCGGTATTTTTGGCCATTTCCGACCGGTATTTGGACACCTACAACTGGCCCCTAGTTCTTTTCCTTCTCTGCCCGCCCTGCCCCGAACTGCCATGGACACCAAGCCTTATCTGTGGACCATGGCTATTTCTGCCATCCTGGGACGCATGTTTAAAATAAAAAAGCAGGGGAACAGAATCTATTAACTTAAAGAAGTAGGGGCACGGAAGTAGGGGCACGCCGTGCCATTCCGATCCTGCCCACTTCGACCACTGCATGTGTGGTGCTTTTAGGAAGCAAGCAGACTACTTTGAGGGTTAATCCGGGGAGGTGGGTGACATTTCAAAGTGGTGGGGCGCAAAGTGATTTGCATACAGCACCGTAGCGAGCGAGCGCAGTGAGCGAGCCGGAACCCCAAAAGGGGGCTTTGGGGGGGATAACCCCCCCCAAGAAAATTTTGAAAAAAAAGAATAAAAACCGTGCATTTTGAAGCAAATTTGAGAAAGCAGGAAGGTTAATAAAGCAATTGTGAAAGTGCAGTTATTACATTAATAGATGGCATAACACAGGTAGCTGCTTATTCAGTATAACCACAGAGCTTCCTTCATTCCGTCCTATTACGCTCAGGTGCTGAATTCAGACTATAAGACTTTCATGAAAATCTCAGCTCTAAGAGTAGAAGAAGTTGCACAGCAGTTGGGAAACAGCCTTCACAAAGCATTAGGAAAATGAGAGGCTATTACTTGAAAGCAAACTGAAAGCAATGCATCAAGTAGTAACTTAAAGCAATGCATCCAGCAAAACAGTGCATGCAGTCAACCATACAAAAGTAAACTAAAGCAAGTGTGAACCTGTGAACCTTCACTTTGAAAGCAGGGTGCTAGTCAACAGGCCAGTCACATACATTTAAACTGAAGAAGAGTACACCTCAGCATGCAGGCACCAACATAAAAGCACCAAGCAAGTCAAACAGTTTAATGAAAGAAAAATTAAAGCAATACATCCAGCAAACTATACAATGATTCAAAAAGTAAACTGAAGCAAGTGCACACTGAAAGGAATGCGCAGTCATAAGTCAGACATTCACATAAAAGTAACTTACCAAGACACCTAATCAATTACATGGGAAAAACTTGAGCCAATGCACCCAGAAAACCAGACCAGCACACCAAAGCATCCCACCCCTGATTGGATGGCAGCTGTGCTCTTAGGGTCACCCCTCAGTTTTTTGGCAGGGTTGAACACCCCCCCCCCAGTTTTATGCCCTCTGCGTCTGAAGGGGAGACAGGCAAAAGGGGTCATAATGGGACATCTGGCACAGCCACTTTGTAATCGAGGTCACCCACCCAGCTCAAGACTGAGTTACAGGCTGATCTTAAATCTATAAACAACCACAAGGATCTCCAGCTAGTTGGTTCTTGAGCCAAAAGAGTCCTCAGCTCACTGGGAGTCTTTACATCGTGCCTGAGATGACATGACAATGTCCCTTAATCCGGAGCAACTGTGGGGACTGGTCTGGGTCTGGATCTGACTTGGTACGAGCAGGATACAAAAAGTAACGGGTAGGTGGTAACCACTTCAAGTGAAGGAGCTGTAAGGAACCTAAGCGCACTGGTGTGGATACCACTAACAGGGCAGCTCTGACTTTCTCAGGGTGGGTGTCATCTGTGTGATGAAACCAGCATGTGAAGCAGTTACCTCAAACAAACTAAAACCAATGCACTCATCAAGACAAGGAGTTATATGACATCAAATAGAAAACCACCATCAAGCCAGGTAGTCACCTAAAGGGAAATTGAAGTGACTGCACACTATGGGAAGTGCACTTCACCAGCCAGCCTATTACACTAAAGGAAAATAAAAGCAATGCTCCTAGTAAACAAGACAACATAAATTGAAAATGTTTCCCCGCAGGACCAACAGTCACAAAAAGTAAAGAAACAGAACGAAGTCAGAGGCACTCCAGGAATCCAGGTAGTCACACAAAATCATAACTGATTGAGCAAACTGTGTACTGAAAACTATTGCAAATAAGAAAATTATATCAGAACAAACTAGTCACAGGGAAACAAACGCATGCACCCATCAAGCCGTGCATCACAAGTCAGCAAACGGAATCGAATTAAACCAGCAATACTTGGTGTCACTCAAAAGCAAGTATAACGTGCACTTCAGCAAGCAGGTCAGCCACATTAACAGGAAACATTCGAGGACACACCCCAAAAAGTCATAGAATCAGTTGCAAAAAAAACAAATGCACTCCAGCAACATAGGAAGTCGAATGAACACCACTGTACATAAAAGCACTGTACATAACGCACACATTACACAGAGCCTAGCTATCATAGGTGTGTAAAACAGTGTATAGGACAGGTTATATAAGACAAACGACAACAAGGGGTGAATTCACATGTCATCCATATTGATAGGCAGTATAGTTAAAGAGTACTTGATCTGGAGAAGCACAAACTCTGAATTTAAAATGTAACACAATGGATTGATGCTCTCTTTAATAACAAGAACTGATTTGTACCCAAGTGAACCCTTTTCCCGACATTGGAATAATGACAGTCTGGGGAAAAATCCATACACACTAATCTATACCTTGAAGTCTGCACGCAGTTCTTTGATGATGACAGTTAATAGTTCACTGTAAACTACAATTAACAAAAGGAAGTCTCTGACAAAAGCAGTAACCCACTGACCTGTTGACATTACATACACTGTTATATGCATGGTACATGTTCTTCGCAGCAAGCATATTAATCCTCTGCTCTGCCCTACCTTACCATGAATTAAAACTTCGACGAGTCAAAACGTCTATTAGACAAAATTCCTATCTCGCCTGGAAGAACATTAATCACCGGAGTTTTTTTGACATTGAAATATGCTTAAGAGAGGAGTTTTATATTCTCTCCCCATGAAGATATAAGTTGTAAAACATTTCTGACCTCCCATAAGGCTGTATATTTCGTAGTTGGAGGGTTAAGAACCTGCATTGCTGTCTGGACATTGCTAGAGCTTGGCAGCAGGTGCATTTACGCACAATGTAAACAAGCAAACACCAAACAGGCGCCCCCGTTCTAAATCAGCACCCGGTGCGGTGGTACCGGTCGCACCACCCTAGAGCCGGCCCTGTGCACTATATAACGCAACATTATAGGGCCCCCTCTCTATCATCACTATCAATTCCCCGCGTTGCCTAGGTCTGAGGCTCAGTTCTCCCTCCATTAAATGTCTACCGCCGTCTCCTCTCTCCATCCCTGCCTTTGAGGCTCCCCTCTACTTCACTGAAGCCCACGCTTCTCAATATGAAATATGCCTCTCCGCTCATGTCTAACCCTCCTCTGCCGTTGCTCTTTTCCAGACCTCGCTCCACTCTTTGTGAATACGGCATCATATTGTTATATCTGAGCCCCCCCTCCCTAATTCCTTTGAGACATGCCTTACCCACACCCACATACATTCATTATCTTGCCCCTCGCACCCTTATTCTTAACCCCTTTCCGAAAACCCCTTTTCCTTTTTGGTAATCGCTGCCCCCATCTCTCTCTCTCCGGTATTCACCACCTCCATCACTTCCCGTCTCCTAGGCATCTCAGCTGTGCCTGCCACTTATTACTGCCTGTCTCTTTCTATGAGGCTATCCTTTCCCTCTCGTCTCATTTTCTTTCCCTCTTTGAGGCTTCCATTTTCTATAATAGAAGCGTATTTTCGCCCTCCTGGACCCCTACTCTCGCACTCCCTTTCTAAAGCTTACTTCTCCCATTCTTGACTGCCCAACATGGTGTTAGAAAGGCGGTCCCTGGGGAGGCAGAGATGTCTGACTGCCCAACCCGAGACCCACCTCTCCTTAAGGAATTGGCCGAGCGTCGTCGAGGGCCCTTCTGGATGAGGGTCCTCTCCTAGAATCGTCACAACAGAGCAATCACACCACTACAAAGGGACACCACACAAGAGGGTAACTTCTTAGAATCTTTATCAGCAATAACGATTGGTTCTTTTCGGCAATATGTACAAACGGATCGAGGGATCCTCAGAGTCTCGGTAACTGGGGGAAAAGGGTAGCAGGACAGTCTTGGTACCAGTCTGGCCCAGGGATACCCTGCGCTCAGCTCTCAATCCTCGAGCTGGGGGGTTCAGCGAGGTTGGGCCGCGGCAGCGCCAGCAGGACTCCAAAGATGGTTTCAGCGAGGTTGGGCCGCGGCAGCGCCAGCAGGACTCCAAAGATGGTTTCAGCGAGGTTGGGCCGCGGCAGCGCCAGCAGGACTCCAAAGATGGTTTCAGCGAGGGTGGGCCGCGGCAGCGCCAGCAGGCTCCAGAGGTTCCGGGTTCCAAGTAGTGAGTTCTTCTCAGGGTCAGCCGCGACAGCGTCAGCAGGGCTCTCGACTCCAGGATACAACTGCCGTTCTAATCCAGGGCGGGCCCAGATATAGAGCTGGAGTCCTTTGATGTCCGGACCCTCGCGCCTGGGGGTCAGAGGGGCCGGGATGAGGGTGTCCAGACACCCAGCAGGGGGGTGGAGCCAGCGCCCAGGGAGGCCGGAGGGCGATCGAAACCAGGCGTCCGGGAACGGCTGGTGGGTCATCGAAATTCCCCTCCTCCAGGATCCGTCAAGTGGCCACTCTACCACCTGGGCGGATCTTGGTACCTCGAGGTTGGGGCTTTGCTGGGGCCGGGGTCACGTGCTCGGACGTGATGGGCCCAAGATGGAGTCGGGCCTGAAATGGCGGTCCGGGGTGGTGGCCGGACCTGTAGGGTTGGGGCGAGCAGGGTTCGCCGGGTTCCAGGGGGGAGAGCCGTGGGTTGCCAGGGGGGCTGCTCTCGTCGAGAGTTCGTGGAGGGTAGTTTCAGGGGGGCGACAGAGGGTCGATGGAGGGCCGATGTCGTCCAGGGCCCGCCATGCATGAGGCGTAGGACCACGCCACGAGGCCGGGTCCAACACACGTCCCCCCCAGCTGAAGGCAGGGAGAGTCACCCATCTTCTTGGAGGTTCTCCTCGCCGAGGCGGAAGAAGCGGGACAAGCCGTCAGCATTGGCGTGGTCGTTGCCAGGGCGATGTTCAACAGTGAAGTCCATCCCTTGCAGGGAGATGGACCATCGCAGCAACTTCGGGTTCTCGCCACGCATCTGCATCAGCCACCGCAGGGGCCGGTGGTCGGTCTGGACCCGGAAGTGGGTGCCGAAGAGGTAGGGCCGGAGTTTCTTTAGGGCCCACACGACGGCGAAGGCTTCTCTCTCGATGGTGCTCCACCGTTGTTCTCGAGCCAGCAATCGCCGACTGATGAAGGCCACAGGATGGTCAACCCCCTCGGGGTTAACTTGCGATAGGACCGCCCCGATGCCGTGCTCCGAGGCGTTGGTTTGGACTACAAACTCTCGCTGTAGTCGGGGGCTTGGAGCACAGGGGCGGTGCCCATGGCAGTCTTCAGAGTCTCGAAGGCCGTTTGACACTTGGGGGTCCAGTGCACCTTCTGTGGCTGTTTTTTGGAGGTCAGTTCAGTGAGGGGCCCCACAATGCTCCCATAGTCTTTTACGAAGCGACGGTAATACCCAGTGAGCCCCAGGAAGGCTCTGACTGCTGTCTGGGTGACCAGAGGCTCCCAGGCCATGATAGCGTAAATTTTTGGTTGGAGGGGAGCTACATGGCCGCTCCCCACTTGGTGCCCCAGATAGGTCACGGAACCTTGGCCTATCTGGCACTTGCTCGCTTTCACCGTTAGTCCGGCCCGTCGGAGGGCCGTCAGGACCTCCCAGAGGTGCTTCAGGTGCTCGGCCCAGTGGAGGCTGTATACCGCAATATCGTCCAAATAGGCGGCACTGAACTCTTCTAGCCCCGCCAGCACCTTATTCACCAGTCTCTGGAAGGTAGCCGGGGCGTTTTTCATGCCGAAGGGCATCACCTTGAAATGGAAGTGGCCATCGGGGGTCGACAAGGCAGATCGCTCTTGGGCACCAGGGGTGAGGCCGATCTGCCAATACCCGGCCGTGAGGTCGAAGGTGCTGAGGTACCTGGCGGCCCACAGGCGATCGATCAGTTCATCGGCCCGGGGGATGGGATGGGCGTCGGTCCTGGTGACGGTATTCAGTCCCCGGTAGTCGACACAAAACCTGAGTTCCGGGGTGGCGCCGGGGGCGGCGGCTTTAGGGACCAGGACAACTGGACTGGCCCAGGGACCATCTGAGGGCTCGACCACCCCCAGGGCTAGCATCCTGGCAACTTCGGACTGGATGCAGGCCCGAACTCGGTCGGGAACTCGGTAGGCCCGGTGTCGCATGGGCGGGCTGTCCCCGGTGTCGACATCGTGGACACACCACTGTGTGAACCCGGGAGTGAGTGAAAACAGGTCCGCAAACTGCCCCAACAGCTCTTGGCAGTCCTGGCGCTGTTCGGGGGTCAGGGCGGATGAGAGGGTGACTCCCTCGACGGAGCCGTCTTTTTCAGCGCACTTCATGAGGTCGGGCAGGGTCTCGGAGTCGTCTTCAGCCCCGTCATCCGTAGCTAGCAGTAGGCTCAGCTCCGTGCAGGCAAAGTGAGGCTTGAGCCGGTTGGCGTGCAGAACCCGGAGGGGGTTCCTGGGGGACTCCATGTCTACCAGATAGGTGACGGGGCTCTTGCGCTCCACCACTTTGAAGGGCCCCGTCCATTTGTCCTGGAGGGCACAAGGTTCGACCGGGGACATGACCCAGACCTGCTGGCCCGGCTCGAACTCGATGGACGAGGCGTTCTGGTCATACCAGCGTTTCATCTCCTCCTGACTGACCTCTAGGTTGGCCTCGGCCAGTTCCCGGAACTTCCGAGTCTGATTTCGGAGAGTCAGGAGGCACCGGTAGACATCCGGCGGAGCATCTCGGACTGTAGTCTCCCAGCCTTCTTTGACCAGGCTGAGGGGACCTCGGACAGGGTGTCCGTACAATAGTTCAAAGGGGCTGAACCCCAGGGACTTCTGTGGCACCTCCCGATAGGCAAACAGGAGGCAGGGCAGCAGGACGTCCCATTTGCAGCGTAGGGGCTCTTCCAGGCCCTTGATCATCCCCTTGAGTGTTCGGTTAAACCGCTCCACAAGCCCATTCCCTTGGGGGTGATACGGGGTGGTGAACTTATATGTGACCCCGCACTGTTGCCACAGGGACTGCATATATTTTGATATAAAGTTTGTGCCCCGATCACTCACGACCTCTCGGGGGAACCCTACCCTGGAGAAGATCCCCATTAGCGCTCGGCCCACCACGGGGGCCGTTATGGTCCGGAGGGGGATGGCTTCTGGGTAGCGGGTGGCATGGTCCACCAGGACGAGGATGAAGCGGTGCCCCTGAGGGGTTCGGGGGTCCAGGGGCCCCACGATGTCGATCCCCACTCGTTCGAAGGGGGTGGTTACCACGGGAAAGGGTTGGAGCGGGGCCTTGACTTTTCCCCCGCTCTTTCCGCTGGCTTGACAGGTGGGGCAAGTCCGGCAGTGATTGTTCACATCATTCTTCATTTTTGGCCAGTAGAAATGGGTCACCAGGCGGCTGTATGTTTTGTCCTGCCCCAGGTGCCTGGCGAGGGGCACGTCGTGTGCCAGGTTCAGGAGGAAGTTTCTGAATCGGAGGGGGACCACCAGCACCCGGCCGGCCCCCAGTTCGGCAATCTTTTGTTCACTGTAGAGGAGATTGTCGTCCCAATAGACCCAGTGGGACCCCGAGGGGTCTCCGGCAGCTTGAGTGGCGGCTTGCTGTCGGATTCCCTCGAGGGAGGGACAGGTTTTCTGTTCTTGCCGGAACTGTTCTCGTGTGGGGCCACCTTCTTGGCGCCATTGGGCTAGTTCCGGGAGGTTGCCAAGCTCAGCAATTTCTTCACTGTTGGGCCCCAGTGGGTCGGGCTCTGGGTCGCTGTCTTCGGATACGGCGGGCGGTGGAGGTGCGGGCCACTCGGGGTCTTCAGTCGGGGCGGCTTCTGTCGGGGTGGTGGCCCGGGCGGCCATGGATCGGGTGGTCGCGCAGGCCCACTCGGGAAGGCCTAACATCCCCAGATGCTCTCTCCGTTCGACGCCGGCCCAGGGGGAACTTTCTAGGTCGTTCCCGAGGAGGCAGTCCACGGGGGCATCGTCCCGGACGGTCACTTTCAGCATGCCCGACACCCCTCCCCACTCAAAGGGGATACAGGCCATCTGGCACAGGCTTTCGGAATTGTCCGCCGACCGTATGGGGCACAGCACATTGGGCAGGATCTGGTATGGGGTCACCAAGTGGCAACGGACGGCCGTCACGCTGGCTCCGGTGTCGCGGAGGGCTTCGGCCCGGTGCCCATTAATGGTGACCCACTGGCGGTACTTCTGAGTGTTGCCCGGGATCGGGCCCGGGGGATCATGTCTCTTTCTCCTAGACATACCAGGGACATTATGGCGGGCTCCCACTCGGCCTGGTCGGGGTCATAGTCCTCTTCTTCGCCCCTTTCTTCTCCCAGGGCGGCACCGGCGATCTGGCGGCTTGGAGGACCGGTGGTGCCGGGTCGTTGGTTCATCGGGCAGAGGGGGTCATTGGCATAATGACCGGGCCGCTGGCATCTGTGGCAGGTAACGTTCGGGCGGGGCCCCGGCCGTGCTGGGGGGGCCCCTCTTCTGGCCAGGGATGGTGAAGTGGAGGCCGGGGGCGGCCCCGCAGGGGAGTCGCGGTTCCTGTGCTGGCCCCACCCGTCGCCTCGCGGGCGGTGGTTCCCCAGGGGACCTCAGCCGTAGTCTCCCATCGGGCTCCGGGGGACCCGGGTGCTCACCCATCGATCGGCCTCGACGGCGAGTTTACGGGGCTCGGTCAGTTTGCTGTCGAGGAGATGCTGCCGGAGTTCGATAAAACAGTTGTTGGAGAGGTGCTCCCATACAATGAGGTTGAACAGTTGCTCGTAGGTGGTGACCTGGCTGCCTTTGATCCACCCCTCTAGGGCTCTACTATAGAAGTTCACGTACTCCACCCACATAGTACCGGGGAGTTTTTTACAGTCTCGGAATCGCTGCCGGTACATCTCGGGGGTGAGTCCATAACGAGTAAGGAGGGCGGCTTTCATGTGTTCATAAGAGGTCATCTCTGCGTCGGGGAGCTCTAGCAGGGCGTCTCTCCCTTCATTGATGAACTTCCCCCACAAGCCGGCACCCCAGTCTTTCTGGGGTACTCGATGAGAGGCCATGGCTACCTCGTAGGCCTTAAACCATTGTTGGATGTCGTTGTTTTTATAATATTCCTTGATGACATATTTGGGGATGTGGACCTTCGTGTCCGCAGGAGGAGGTGGGCTCCGGTTCCCGGAAGCGCTGGCCTCCCCAGTTTTGGCCTGGATCTCAAGTTCTTTTAAGCCACGCTCGTGCTTGAACGTGAGCTTCTTCTCCTCCAAGTCTCTCTGCCTTCGTTTCTCCTCTAGGTCTCCTTGCAGCCGTAGTTGCTCAAAGGCTATCTTTTACTCGGCCAGCTGTAGTTCTCCATCCAAACGGAGCCGTGCGAGCTCCAATTCGTGGAGCCGGCTCCTTTCTCGCTCTCGGGCGTCTTCGTGGGAGAGGCACATGTCTATGTTTGTAGGTCTTTCCCCCACTGGGGTTGCGTCGGTCTCTGGGTGCATGTTCGGAACTGTGTTGTCTTCGGTCTGGGGTGGCGTTGCTCCTGCCTCCACCCATGTTTGTAGGGCCTGCTTGAAATCCTCCTTGGTGCTTAGTCCAGTGGTAGCGATGCCCAGGTCCTTGCAGAATTGTTTCAATTCTTTGTGGTTATATTCTTCCAACCGTTCCTTCTGGAACTCTGCGGTCGGTCTGGGTACTTTGGTCGTCATGGTTGCGGTGTGTTTCTGTCAGTAGTGGGTGAGTCACTCTCTGTACGATTTGCATCGGTTCGGATCGCACCGCCTGCCACCAATGTTAGGAAGGCGGTCCCTGGGGAGGCAGAGATGTCTGACTGCCCACCCCGAGACCCACCTCTCCTTAAGGAATTGGCCGAGCGTCGTCGAGAGGCCTCCTGGATGAGGGTCCTCTCCTAGAATCGTCACAGCAGAGCAATCACACCACTACAAAGGGACACCACAGAAGAGGGTAACTTCTTAGAATCTTTATCAGCAGTAACGATTGGTTCTTTTCGGCAATATGTACAAACGGATCGAGGGATCCTCAGAGTCTCGGTAACTGGGGGAAAAGGGTAGCGGGACAGTCTTGGTACCAGTCTGGCCCAGGGATACCCTGCGCTCAGCTCTCAATCCTCGAGCTGGGGGGTTCCGCGAGGTCGGGCCGCGGCAGCGCCAGCAGGCTCCGAAGATGGTTTCAGCGAGGTTGGGCCACGGCAGCGCCAGCAGGACTCCAAAGATGGTTTCAGCGAGGTTGGGCCGCGGCAGCGCCAGCAGGACTCCAAAGATGGTTTCAGCGAGGTTGGGCCGCGGCAGAGCCAGCAGGACTCCAAAAATGGTTTCAGCAAGGTTGGGCCGCGGCAGCGCTAGCAGGACTCCAAAGATGGTTTCAGCGAGGGTGGGCCGCGGCAGCGCCAGCAGGCTCCAGAGGTTCCGGGTTCCAAGTAGCGAGTTCTTTTCAGGGTCAGCCGCGACAGCGTCAGCAGGGCTCTCGACTCCAGGATACAACTGCCGTTCTAATCCAGGGCGGGCCCAGATATAGGGCTGGAGTCCTTTGATGTCCAGACCCTCGCGCCTGGGGGTCAGAGAGGCCGGGATGAGGGTGTACAGACACCCAGCAGGGGGGTGGAGCCAGCGCCCAGGGAGGCCGGAGGGCGATCGAAACCAGGCATTCGGGAACGGCTGGAGGGTCATCGAAATTCCCTGGATCCGTCAAGTGGCCACTCTACCACCTGGGCGGATCTTGGTGCATCGAGGTCGGGGCTTTGCTGGGGCCGCAGCCAGGGTCACGTGCTCGGACATGATGGGCCCAAGATGGAGTCAGGCCTGAAATGGCGGTCCGGGGTGGTGGCCGGACCTGTAGGGTTGGGGGAGCAGGGTTCGCCGGGTTCCAGGGGGGAGAGCCGTGGGTTGCCAGGGGGGCTGCTCTCGTCGAGAGTTCGTGGAGGGTAGTTTCAGGGGGGCGACAGCGGGTCGATGGAGGGCCGATGTCGTCCAGGGCCCGCCATGCGTGAGGGGTAGGACCACGCCACGAGGCCGGGTCCAACACATGGTCTTTATTAAAGGTCTTATTTCCCTTCCCTCTGTTCGCCTTCCTTTCCACGACTCACCTTTCTGAAGCTAACCGCTCACTCTATCCCTTACCCCCCTCTCCGAATTCCACCTTTTCACCCTACTCGATCTGTGACCATCTGTCCCCTCCCTTCCCACCAATGGCCTCTACGTCCTTCCCCACTCTGTATCTTGGGCTGACATGTCCCTTCGTTAAAGTAGCCGTCTCCTTTCCCTCCCCCATCTCCTGATTTCTTAGGATCTGCATTTACCCTACTAACTACCAAGCTCCCGTTATGAAGTCCACTACTTCATCTGTCTTCGTGGCTGACTGCTTTTTCTGCGTTCTTCCACATTGCCCTGTCCCTTTTCTCCACACACCCCAAAATGCCCAGCTCCTTTTTCTTTTCTCGTTTTCCTCTTCGTACATTTATTTAGGTTTTATTATGGCGAGGTCTCGATTTTCCTTCCTATTGCTCTAGTCTACTGGCTGCCTTCCTCAACGCTTTGTGAAGCCAAGCCCTCCATGTCACCCCTTCTTACTTTCAGGGTTACCTCTGCCTTTTTCCCCTAAAGCATAATGAACGCATGCTCTCCCTATAACCATAACTGATGCCCGTCTCCCTTTGCCATTGACACAAGGTCTCCTTTCCATGGACCACTCTATCCATCTCATCACTAAAACCACTGCCCTCTCCCTGTGGCTGAGAACCCCATAAATCGCTGTAAGAAGAAGCAATTCCACAGTCATTCATTGGCCACCGCTCTCTGGTCCTCTCTCTCCCAGCCCTGATGTCTTCATCATGATGTGCATTTAACTCAAAGAGGACATGTTCCTCTGCCCCTAGCCCCAGATTCCTGAGCTCACAATTGCAATGTTTGTAATTACCCACAATATTGTGAAATGCAGACAAAGTACATTGATAGAGAATTCTAAATGAAATATTGCACAGCTGTTATGTAGCTGCACGTTTACGTTCTTTAGTTCCGGATTTCCACATTTTCAGATCAAATTCAAGCAGAAATAAAAGGCTTATGTCTTTTTCTGTTGTCAGACACGGTCAAGAGTAATTTCTACTTTGTGTATAATTTGCATGCCATTTCTTCCGTAGATTTGGCAGTATTCAACCCCCCTGTTAAGTATCCCTCCAGCCCCTTCCTCACCATGTGAACCCTCACACAAAGTCCATCTGTGAGAGAAACTATATCATCCCCAAATCACACAAACATATTAACCTGTTGCTTGACTTTGAAGTAGTAAACTCTCTCACAAAGCAGTTACGTAATGTAGCGCTGTGAAGTGGGCAGAAGGATGCGTGTCAGCGCTATAACGATTATTGTCAATACAATGCTTAATCAATAACAGGGCATTTTTGCTAACGCTGTGTGGTCGACGCCAAGACGAATTACTCACAGTACGTGACCAGCAGGTACTTGTATTCTTTCAAGGCCCTTCCGAAGTTCTCGCTGGTGAGCACCAGGACGTTCTCCTCCTCTTTAAATTTGGGCGCTTTAACTTTCTTAGCCTTTGATGTGTTTGGCCCAATCTCAGCTCCGGCCAGAAAAAGAGAAAAACTCGCAGAAAAGAGGAAGAAAAGCTGGCAGCGACGCCCTCATGGTGGTTTGCAGAGAGTTCCCGGGGCTGATGCCGCACACACGAGAAGGAAGGAAAGAACTTTGTTTTCTCACCGCTAAAATGTCCGCTACCTTATCGACAAACCAGCTGCCTTTTTCTCACGCCAGACAATTCTGGCGCTGCATGCAGCTCCAGGATTGGCTAGGGGGGCACATTTGCTGCTCGCCCTGTCGCCCTTTGAAAACCCGGGCTGTGGCAGGCGAACAAGTACCCCTGGGTCCCGCTGTGGAACTTACAGTGCGCATGCTTGAGATAGTTGCCAACTATCCCAAGCATGCGCACAGTGCACTGTAAGTTCCCCAGCGGGACTGCGCACTACGGTCTGCTGCAGCCTGAGTGTCACTCAAGCTGCAGGCCACCCCCTCTGCACACAATTCAGGCCACCCCCCCTGCACAATTCCCGGCGGTGGGCTGAGGCTGATTGTTGCATGATGAATGTATTTTAAAGATAGGATTGCAGCCGGCGGCCGCGATGCGGGTCCCTAAGCCTCAATGGACGCACCGCGGCTGGGGTTAATGATTGTCTTGCTACTAGAATGGCTGAGCTGGAGTGCATGAGGTGAATCAACATGATTGGACAGAGTCACTACAAAAAATGTTTGTGCTTGGAGTCGGAAAAGAAAAGAAAGGGAATCGGATGGACATAGTTTGTTTGGCAGTGAGGGGAGAAAACCCCGGCAGAGCTGCATTTTCATTCTATTGCTGAAAGATGTTTAATTCCCTTCTCTGTGCAGCATGCAGAGTATTCTAATGAAAGCTCTACTTTTTACTCTTGTGGTCCTGAATCACGTACACTTAGAATTACCATTTCCATTCCCTTTCCCTGAAAACCTATTTCTTGACCCCTGAAATGATGTGCCCTCAGCAGCAGCTACCGTGTGACAAGACAGTAAGACTGTGGCGCACCAGCTTTGGGGAGAAGGTGGTAGCTGAGGTAAGGGTTGAAATTGTTTCGGAAATTGTCTGAGCTTCTACAAATAGCTGGTTTTTAAATCCTTTAAGGGCATTTTCTATTCGCCTTACTTGAACTGTTGGGGGCAATATTCATATGCCGCATTCCGATCACTTCTCGCCGGTTCAACGCAGCTCGAGAGTCCTGATTGTCTGGAGGGAGCTTAGGGTGACGGATGCGGTTGCCTTTCACTCACTTCCGGCTGCACAGTTCACGCCGCCTTTTTTGGTCGCGTTTTAGTCCACCGCGGCTGTTTTAAAAACAGCTGATGGGGCAGACGCGCAGGATAGAGAAGCACAGGTAGCGCTGGAAAGAGGAGCACACTGACGGCTTGCATGCATGTGCATTTTTAAAAATAATCAATCTTGTTTTGTTTCTTTGTGTCTTATTTTGCGGAAATTGTTTTGGAAATTGTCTGAGCGTCTACAAATAGCTGTTTTTTAAATCCTTTAAGGGCATTTTCTATTCGCCTTACCTGAACTGTTGGGGGCAATATTCATCTCCCGCATTCCAGTCACTTCTCCCCGCTCCACCGCAGCTCGAGAGTGCTGATTATGTGGAGGGAGCTTAGGGTGACGGCTGCGATTGCCTTTCACTCACTTCCGGCTGCACAGTTCACGACGCCATTGTTGGTCGCGTTCTACTCCACCGCGGCTGCTTTAAAAGCAGCTGATGGGGCCGACCCGCTGCGGACGCACGCCAAAGGCAAGCCTGTCTGCGCCTGTCCGCGCCCGTCCGGGACCAGGTGCCAGAACCTCTGCCCCTCTGCTGATTTATGCAGCAGACACACTATGGACCCTTAATTTGGGTAACTATTTGCTAGAAGAGAGTGTGCAGGCAAGGCTGCTGGCTGAAAATTTACTGAGGTCTAACAGTATAGAGGCTGATGGGTCTTTGAGGACTCAGGGACACACTGCATGTGGGCTGAAGGTAGCGGTGCTCAATACTCGCTCCTTGCAGAAGCACCATTTTGAAGTTTTTGTCTTGCTGCATGAGGGAGATATAGATATTTTAGCACTTACAGAAACATGGTTGGGGGATACATCTTCCCCTGATATCGTTGCAACCCTTCCAATGGAAATTGATGATCTGTGGCATAATAGATCAAGGGACTCTAGGGGAGGGGGGGTGGTGTTTCTTTTTAATAATGGGAGAAAGCTGTGACAATGCAGATGTTTTGGGGATAAAAATCTCCTTGAAGTCCTCCTGCATTGTACTTATGGTAGTTTATCGGCCCCTAGACCCACCCCGGGCTTCAATGAATTTTTCCTGGAGCTCACTACTGACCTATGTTCCAGATATAAATGTCTCCTAGTAGTGGGGGATTTTAATTATCATTGGGACAAGATGCAGAGTTAGCCTGCAGCGGGTCTCTTTGAGACTACTATGCTCTCGATGGACTTGCAGCAACTGGTTAATAGTCCTACTCACGTAAAAGGCCACACTTTAGACCTAATCTGGTCTTCACAACCTCGGCACAGATAACTGATATCAGCCCCTGTGCCTGGTCAGATCATTTACTGTTAAGATGTTGGGTCCCAAGTGATAGTTTATTATTGCAGCCCCCACCTTTGTGGAGGAAGGTTAGAATCTGGAAAAATGTTGAGGCAGATCATCTAATAGCCACGTTACGCTCAATCCCTTCCCCTGGGTGGGAGAGGATAATATGGATCACAAAAGTGAAGCTTTATTTACTCGTTTACAGCAGGTCATTGTTATAGTGGCACCAGAACGGAAAGAAAGGGTAAGAGATAAAGGAAAGGGGGCCCATGGTTTGATGATACATTAAAGGAAAAGAAACAACTTCTTCGCCAAGCCGAGAGGCGGTGGAGATATAGCTATGAGCCAGCAGAGTTAAAAACTTATAAAGCCCTTTTTGCTACTTATAAATCAGCTATCCTAGCTAGGAAAGCAGCATATTATGAAGAAAGGATTGCTTCGGCAGGTAATACACAAAAAGAGACCTTTGCCATCTTAAGGGAGTTGAGTCAAAAAGTGGAGAAGAAGTCCACAATCTTATCCCCAAACTGTGATACTTTCCAGGAGCTTTTTCTCCAGAAAGTTACAGACATCATCCTGGAAATTACTAGAACTTCCATTGACGTCAGTTCCCTTGACTGGACCAGACCCCCTGTCTTAGCAGTCAGCTGTCTAAATTCCCTAGTCTTAATTCAGCGACTTTGGCAGCACTAGTAAAGCACATCAAATCAGGCTCCCGAGTGGACCCTTGTCCCCCGAGGTTTTTTCAAATGGTTCTGCCTGGGTTGGAAAAGCAGGTTCTACTCAATGACTCTTTTGATTTGGGCTATCTACTAACTAGGGTTACCCCCTTCTGAAAAAACCTGGGGTGGATACTTTAGCCTTAAAAAACTATAGGCCTATCTCGCAGCTCCTCTTTCTTGCAAAAATCTTGGAGCAGCATGTTCTGAAAATACTTGCAAGATACCTAGACGATCATCAACTGCTCCATTCTAGACAGGCGGCCTTTAGAGCTCATCATAGCACAGAGCTAGTGATGGTGTCCGTCCTGGTCGAGCTCAGAGTTAGGGCCGATAGTAAACACCCGAGTGCCCTGATTTTATTAGATCTGTCAGCGGCATTCGACACGGTCAGCCATAACATACTGCTGAACCGTCTTACGAACCTGGGTATAAAGGGGCAAGTACATCAGTGGCTAAGATCTACCTCTACCTCGGCCTTCCCCAGAAGCTCCTCAGGAGACTGCAAGTTGTACAAAATGATGCGGCCAAGCTCATTTTTGATCTCCCTAGGAGGACACAAGCCACCCCTTTGCTACATAAATTGCACTGGTTGCCCATTAAACAGTGAGTGCAGTTTAAGGGTCTTTGCATCGCCCACAAGGCAATTTATGGTGAGGCACCTAAATATGTAAAAGATCGCCTGATGAAGTATGTTCCCGGCCGGGGTCTACGATCATCTGAGGCTTGTAGGCTAGTTTCACCTAGATATAGCCTTAATTCCAAAGGGGGTAGAACATTCTCTGTCCTCCTCCCACAGGTCTGGAATGATCTGCCGGAGTACTTGTGAAAGGAACCGGTTCTGCTCATCCTTAGGAAGCTCTTAAAGGCTTACCTTTTCAGAGAGGCACTAACAACTGCGTAATTTTTTGCATCTGCTGCTGCCAGTTATTTCTGCTTTAAGTAACTTTCTCTAGAAGCGCTTAGAGACCGGTTGGTGATTTGCGCTACATAAAAATAATATAACATAACATAACATAACAATGACCTGAATCACACAAAGTCCATTTTCCAAGAAAAAAAAATTCTCTTTAGGAGGTAAAGCAAGGTTCATTGTTGGTGACACTAGTTAAAGGACAATTATTCAAAAAGTGTAGCAAAGCAGATTATTTCCAAAACAAAGTGTTTTGAAGTATATGAGCGATTACTGCTTTAAACCCAGATCATACAAACAGAATGTTTGAGAATATGGATTATAAGCTTGTTTTTAAAAACGCCTCTGTAGATACTGGGGTCACCAGTTCCCCGGCGGGTAGCCAGGCACGAGCAGGTAGGCACCCGAAAGCTTAGGTGTAAAGTGACCATACAGCACACACATCCACTGAGGCAGGAAACGCACACAATGACTGAGACCACACCAGTAAGTTTCATTCAAATCAATAAGTTTTATCTAGATCAAGGCTCAGGGAAATCAGGAATCAAGGCATCAGCATCTCCTTAGTACATTTCCTTAAGGGAGCACAGGGAGCAATTCAAGAATCAGAAAGCATGTCTCAATAACCGTTGCATTACAGGAAAAACGTTCCATTACTCAGAAATCACCCTCTTATTCAAGGAATTATGTAAGAGTAACCATCTCCTCAGGTCAGAGTGAAGCATTTCATTAGGCAAGAATGAACATCCATTTAGGCAAACATCTCATAAGGTGAACATAAGCATTTCATCATATAACGGTGGGCCGTGAATCATCAGCTCCTTAGGCAGGGATAACCAAGGCATCAGGCAAGGAGGAACATTTCCACAGGCAAAATATGAACCTGGCCTAAAGCAAGGATGAGCAATTCATTGGGCACAATATGAACAATCCCTTAATTTGGGCCTACAAGTAACTGTTAATAACCTTTACCCCAGGCAGGGGTTAACCGTCATGGCCCAGCAGTCACTAGAGGGCCTTACCCATGTTCAGAGGATCCTCTTGGGGTTAATGGGCCAACGGGGCCCAACAATAGTCTGCCCCAGGGGAGGGGCGAACTCGGGCCTTCTCTGGCATTCCGCCCTCCTCCCCGGGGGTTACCTTAGTCTTCGGGCCTCCTCGGCCCCTTGCTGTAGTGATTCGGGAAGAGAGAGCTCTTGTTCTTCTCAGAGAGCCCTCCGGTGACTCGGGCCCTCTCTCTCTCCGAGCCCTCGCGTCGGTGTCTCGCACGGTCCCGGGCCTTCCTTGGGCCTGGCAGCACTCGGGGACCAATGAGGACGTGGGCCCTCCCACAGCCGCCTATGGCAGCGCGGCCTGCGGAGGCATGGCGCCGGTGGGCAATCAGAGCGCGGCGGGGGCGGAGTAACTTCCGATGCCCCCGTCACGTGAGGCAGGCCGGTTGGCTTCGGGTCTAGCGGGGCCTAGCGCGGCCTCTACGATGTTGGGCCGGGCTGCAGCGGTGACCGTGCCCTAGTCGCAACGGAGGACAGCGCCTCTCCTCAACTTTCTCCTGGGCCGGGCGTGGCCCACGGCAACACGGCGGCGGCCCTCTCCTGGCATCGGGGGCCGTCGGGGGGCAGATGACGGCAGTGTTAGCGCTCCTCAGGGCACAGCAGGCAGCCCGGGGCGCAGCGGTGATTGGGGGAGGACAGCGCCTGACAGAGGCAGTGCTTCAGCGATGCACTCAGTGTTCGGTCCTCGCAGCGCCTCGTGGGGGAAAGGAGCGCTTGGAAGTACCACACAGGTCGTCGATATCAGCGCTTCACAGGACTCAGCAGATGAGTGCTTGAGGGCAAAATGACAGCGCTTCTCAGGGGACAGAGTAGGAGAGCGCTGGGTAGGCAGTTCAGGCAAGGCAGGACCGAGCAGCGGCCCAGGTGAAGGCAGAGGGATGCAGGGGTGACGCAGCCCGGTACCTGGTTGATCCCCAGTAGTCCTGGTTAGAGCAGGTGGGTTTCTTCTTGGCGCTTGGTGGTTCTGGCGCCCTTTGTAGATAGTTCTTGAGGGGGGGGTTGAGTTGAAGGCTGCTGACAGGATTCCTCAGCAGGTCACTGAAGGTGGTCCCTGGGTTCCCCTCCCGCCGGGCCAGATCAGTGGGCTAGTCCAGTGTTCCTCACACAGCTTGGTGGGCAGTGCCTAAACCCTGTCACCCCCAGTGGTATAGGTTCCTGACTAGGCCCTACCGCCTAAGTCTCCTGCGTAGGTTCCCCCAGATCAGTGATGCCCCAACTGACTAAAAACTTTTCTTTATATATGCCCAGGTCAGGTGACCACACTCTAAGGCGGCAAAAGCAGACCCCGCCCTTATTCCTAGAAGGTCCCAGGAGCTTCCCTACTCTAGCTATGGGCAGGCAAGGCAGGCTGGTTTTGCAACAATATTTAAGGGTTCCTGCCAACTCCTGGCAACTAGGGTGCTACTAAAAAAAAACACGCTGCAGTAGCAGGGGCCTGTGGCAGCCATGTTGGAAGTAGAGAGCACCTGCGCCTTAGCACCTTACCATTGGTTAGCAATGGGAAGGCGCTCGGAGACCTAAGGCCAATGAAAAAGAGGGTGGGAAAAATGAGGCAAGGGTGAAAAAAATAGGGAAAGACCACCCTAGAGCTGACAGGTCTAACATGCGTCCCCCCAGCCGAAAGTGGGGAGAGCTACCCAACCTCTAGGGAGTTCTTGTCACTAAGGCGGAAAAACCGGGAGAGACCGTCAGCATTGGCGTGGTCAACTTCGGGCCGATGTTCCACCCTAAAGCCCATCCCCTGTAGGGAAATGGACCACCTTAGTAACTTGGGATTTTCGCCTCTCATTTGCGTGAGCCAGTGAAGGGGTCGGTGGTCGGTGGTCGGTTTGAATCAGGAAGTGAGAGCCAAAAAGGTATGGCCTCAACTTCTTCAAGGCCCAGACCACGGCAAAGGCTTCTCACTCGATGGTACTCCATCGTTGTTCCCGAGGGAGGAGTATTCTAGAGATAAAGGCCACGTCGTTGTTCAGTTGCAAAAGTACATCGCCTACGCCGTGCTCAGAGGCGTCCGTCTGCACGATGAACTCTTTCGAGAAGTCAGGTGTTGCAAGCACCGGAGCGGTGCACATCGCGCGCTTCAGTGTCTCGAATGCCTCTTGGCAAGCAGCCGTCCAGATTACTTTTCATGGCTGCTTCTTGGACGTTAACTCCGTCAAGGGGTCTACGATGGTACCATACCCCTTGACAAACCGGCGGTAGTATCCAGTGAGGCAGAGGAAAGCTCGGACCTCAGTTTGGGTTTTGGGGGGCTCCCAGGCCATGATGGTCTCAATTTTGGCCTGGAGGGGTTGCACCTTACCCCCGCCCACCAGATGTCCCAGGTAGACGACAGATCCCTGTCCAATCTGGCACTTGCTAGCCTTGATGGTGAGGCCAGCGCGTTGCAGAGCCTGCAGCACCTCCTGGAGATGCTGCAGATGGTCCTCCCAGGTGCTACTGAAGACAGCTATGTCATCCAGGTACGCCGCTGAGAAGGACTCCAGGCCAGACAGCACCTGGTTCACCAACCGCTGGAAAGTGGCCGGAGCATTCTTGCGCCCGAAGGGCATCACCCTAAATTGAAAGTGGTCCTCGGCGGTGGAGAACGCTTTTTTCTCCTTTGCTCCATCGGCCATGGCAATCTGTCAGTACCCTGATGTTAAGTCGATGGTGCTGAGGTACTGGGCTGCTCCCAGCCGGTCAATCAGCTCATCTGCCCGTGGGATCAGGTGAGCGTCTGTTTTGGTGACAGAGTTCAATCCCCGATAATCCACAATGAACCGAAGTTCTGGTGTGGTGCCCGGTGGGGCCGCTTTCGGTACCAACACGACCGGACTAGCCCAAGGGCTGCTGGAAGGTTTGATCACCCCCAGCTCCAGCATTTTGGCCACCTCACCCTGGATGCTGTTCTTAACTTTATCGGACAGCCGGTAAGACTTGGTTTTTACAGGCGGACTGTCCCCTGTGTCCACATCATGGGTACACAGATGTGTAATTCCAAGCGTGAGGGAGAACAACGAGGCGTACTGCTCCAACACCTGGCGGCAGTCCCTCTGTTGCTCTGGGGTCAAGGTTGGGGAGAGGACCGCTCCCTCCACCGATCCATCCTTCTCCTGGGCCACCAGAAGGTCAGGAAGAGGCTCACTCTCCTCCTCCTTGCTCCCATTCATCACCATGAGGAGAGCTAGCTCAGATCGCTCATGGTGCGGCTTCAGGCGGTTGACGTGGAGCACCTGATGGGGCTGTCAGGGGGTCTTCAAATCCACGACATAGGGGGTCTGGCCTCGACGCTCTACAATTCCGTACGGACCAGTCCACCGGTCCTGGAGGGCACTAAGCTCCCCAGGCTCCATGACCCACACCTTCTGTCCAGCGTCCAACTCCACCGTCCGAGCATTGCGGTCATACCACTCCTTCATGACGGCTCGACTAGCCTCCAGATTGTCGGAGGCCTCCTTCCACAGCTTGGCCATCTGGCTGCGGAATGCCAACATGTAGCTGACGACATCACGGGGAAGTTTCTTCGAAGTCTTCTCCCATCCCTCCTTGACAAGGCTGAGGGGCCTCCTAACGGGGTGGCCATAGAGCAGCTCAAAAGGGCTGAACCCGACTCCCTTCTGTGGTACCTTGCGGTATGAAAACAGCAGGCAAGGGAGGAGGACGTCCCACTTCCGCCTCAAGTCCTCTGGCAGGCTCCGGATCATCCCCTTCAGATCTTGTTGAAGCGCTCTACGAGCCCGTAAGTCTGGGGGTGGTAAGGAGTGGAGAACCGATAGGTCACTCCGCACTCCTTCCACATGGCCTGCATGTAGGGCGACATGAAGTTCGTGCCCCTATCTGACACCACGACCTTGGGGAATCCCACTCGGGTAAAAATCCCCATCAGGGTCCGCGCCACCACAGGTGCAGTGATGGTCCTCAGAGGGATAGCCTCTGGGTACCGGCTGGCGTGGTCCACTAACACCAAAATGAACCGGTGTCCCGAAGAGGTCGGAGGGTCCAACGGCCCAGCAATGTCAATTCCGACCCGCTCAAAAGGGGTCATGACAACCAGGACTGGTTCCAAAGGGACCTTCACCTTAGTCCCAGTCTTGCCACTTACCTGGCAAGTCTTGCAGGTCTTGCAGTAGGTGTCAGAGGCAACTCTCATCCTAGGCCAATAAAAATGTGGGACTAGCCGCACAAAGGTCTTGTCCTGGCCCAGGTGTCCAGCCAAAGGTATCTCATGCGTCAATTCCAATAAGAAGGCCCGGTAGCATTGAGGGACCACTAAGGCCCTCGAGGATCCATGCTCCGGAACCTTAGGCTCACTGTAGAGGAGGCCATCCTCCCAGTACACATGATAACTGCCGGTCTCTTGGTTGGTTGCTTGGGCTTCGGCCTGCCGCCGCATGCCTTCAAGCGTGGGGCACTCTCTCTGCGCCCGACAGAATTCCTTCCGGGTAGGCCCTCCTTCCACATGCCGCTTGGCAAGGGTCGGCAAATCCCCCACGGGAACAACATCCACCTCCGCGGACTCCGGGGTAACTCCGCGGGCTCCCCATCCATCACACGGGGTGTGTCCTCCACAACATTCTCTTCTTCGCGACCAGCATTGGGTTGGGCCGTTGTCTCAGGCTCCAACCCGGGTTGAGTTCTTTGACGGGCAGCCATGGACCTCGTGACCACGCAAGTCCATCCTGGTAACCCCAGCATCTCAGTGTGGGCCTTAAACTCCACTTCCTTCCAGGCGGCATGTTCCAGGTCGTTTCCTAGCAGACAGTCCACAGGCAAGGCAGGGCTTATAGCAACTCTCAATGGGCCTTTAACTCCTCCCCTCTCAAAGGGAACCTGAGCCACGGGATAGTAACTCAGACTGCCGTCAGCCAACACGGCCGGATTAAATACATCAGGGATCACTTGCTCAGGGGACACCAGCCGCCTCATTACAGTGGTCATGCTGGCACCTGTGTCCCTCAGAGTCTCCACTTCCTCCCCGTTAACCTTCACCCTCTGCTGGTACTTAGCAGTGTTCGATGGTAAGGGCGTCACTGGGACCATCTCTCTATCCCTGAGTGAAACCAGGGTCAAGCCTGTCCACTCCCCTTCCCTATCTAGGGGCAGCTCCATCCCAAGCGCTACACTAGCCACCCCGGGACTCTTGCCTCGTGGGGGCTGGGGGTCTCTTGCGACACTGGGGATCCCCTTGTAGTGTCCAACCTCCCCACATTCGTAGCAACTGACAATTCTTGGCTGCTGACTCTTGTCAGGGTAAGTGGGCTTTGGGGAACTGGACTGAGGTGGGGTTCCTACTCCTCTCCCAAACTGTCTGTTTTGTGGGCCTCGTGAGAACTCCTTCTTTTTATCTCCCCCCTCTTTCTTCTGGGGGAAACTCTGTCCGCCTTTCGGGCCATCTCCCCTGGGGCCCTTGTGAGACACCCGGGTGCTAACCCAAGTATCCGCCTCCTCCGCAAGCTCACGGGGATCAGTCAGCTTGCGGTCCACCAGATGTTGGCGCAGCTCCGGAAAACATTTATCCAAGAGGTACTCTCTCAAAAATAGGTTGTACAGGCCCTCATAATCACGCACCCAACTATCCAGAGCCTTAAGGGCATAATCAAAAAAGTCTACCCAATTCTGTGTGGACAGCTTATGGCTGCCACAGAACTTCTGGCGATACCTTTCAGGGTTGAGGCCAAACTTTTTAAGTAGCGCCTCCTTCATGGGGGTTTATCTGAATTGGTCCGCCTTATCTAGGTACAAGAGGGTGTCCCTGACATTGGGGGGTATGTATCGGTACAGGCCACCTCCCCAGTAGCTCTCCGATGGGCTGTCAAGGCACCTCATACGCCTCCAACCACTTGGCGATGTCATCCCCCTGAGTGTAACTCGTTATCACCTCTTTGGGTAACCAAAACTTAGGCTCATGTGGAGCCCCTGGTACGCTGCCACCTTTAGGACTTCCTGGCGCACTTAACTGCAAGGCTCGCAGCTCCAACTCCTTAAGCTGAAGCTCGTGGGCCAGCTTCTTTTCTTCCATTGCGAACTTTTTATCTTCCCTTTCTCTCTCCCTCTCGTGATCTAGCTTGGCAAGCTCCCATCTCAATTGCCTCTCCTCCCTCCTGTCCTCATATTCCTGTGACGACGTACTCCTTCTAGACCCACTACTGCCTGCCCTGGAACATCTTCCTGGCAACACATTTTCAGTCACATCTATGTTTAGTAGGTCTAGTTCTTCTGGAGCACCCGCCTCCTGTTGTGTGCCCTGCCCCTCCTGTTCCCCATCCCCTCTGCTCTCTGGGTGGGCCCTTACCCATGCCACTAAGGCTTTACAGAGCTCCTCCTTTGCGGCTCACCGCCCCACAGGCACCCCATCCCCTGACAAAATTCCCTTAGCTGCACCACTGTATACTCTTCCAGGTCGGCTAGCTGGAACTCCATTTTGACAGGTGGGGACCCAGATACTCAAAGGGAAAGACACTAGGACGAAGGTAACAGTATTGGGCCAACAGAGGACTCTACACACTCAGGTTAGACAGTGGGGGTCAATTGAGTAGGCTTGCGTACACAACAGGTGTCTAGTCCGATTGCGGCGCACTCTGTCTCACTGGAGGGTGCTGTATAGTCACAGGTCCTGATCCCACCGCTCGCCAACAAATGTAGGAACTGGGGTCACCAGTTCCCCGGGGGGTAGCCTGGCACGAGCAGGAAGGCACCCGAAAGCTTAGGTGTAAAGTGACCATACAGCACACACATCCACTGAGGTGGGAAACGCACACAATGACTGAGACCACACGAGTAAGTTTCATTCAAATCAATAAGTTTTATCTAGATCAAGGCTCAGGGAAATCAGGAATCAAGGCATCAGCATCTCCTTAGTACATTTCATCAAGGGAGCACAGGGAGCAATTCAAAAATCAGTATAGCATGTCTCAATTGTCAGGGTTTGACCTGGCAAAAGCGCCTACTTGTGACTGGATGCTAGGACGTCAACTCCCAGAAGGCCTTCTTGGGAGGTGTGTCCATTCTGCATAAAATACACGTACTAACACGACCGAGTTGTACGTGATTCTGTCCTTACCCGACTCCTTTCTAGCAGCCGCGCTGTTAGGGAGTGGAGTTCTGTGTCCCCTTTCGAGTTACGCGAGTAACAAACTATTGCTTACTGGAGCCCGTGCGCGGCTGCGGCGGGCTGAACTTCCTTTGTGTTCCGCTCGGCTGGGCGCGAACCTCGTCCTTCTTTTCTGGCCCGCTCGGGGCTGCGGCGGTTCTCGGCATACCCTTCTCTGCTCGGCAGAGCAGGAAAAGACTTTAGAACCATTCCGTTCCGCGGCTGCGGCGGAATCGGCATTCCTTGCTTAGTGGCTCAGACGGAGCTACTACGGACCCAGAGCCCTTCCACTCGAGGCAGCGGTGGTAAAGTAATTGAAGCTTAGTTCTCTGGAGTCCTATCCTCTTGCGGCTGCAGGGGATATATCTGGTGTGGAGAACAGTGTTCCCAGAAGGAAGCCATCGGCTATCTATCTACACGGAGGTATCGTTTTTGGGCACTAACAATCTTGCATGTCTCTGGATACTCTTTCTTCCATCGGAAGTGAGAGGGATAACTCTATAACATGTGTTCTCTGTTTCTTTTGGGAGTTCTGTACGTTCTGTGGAGTAACAGGATTCAGGACGCTTCTCTTCCGCTTGCTACTGAACTCTGTTCTTGGATATTGTTTCTTTTCCTGGAACCTTGGATTTGGACCTTGCTTTTTTTTCATTCCTATTTTTGTTTAGGGTAACGTGGGGAATGAAAGTGAGTATGGAGGTATGAGAGTTGAATATTGAGTATCTCGGATGAGATCAAAGAAGTAGTTGGTAAACGGATCTTGTATCTTTCAGGCGGTGGTGTTCCCTTGACTGTAAGAAAGTATTTTATGGGAGCCATTGGAACCGTTTCTTGGGAGAAACCATACAGGTATAGTCAGGATTCTAGCGAGATCATACTGAGAGTAGACAGGATTGTCATACAGTATTTATGTTGTGTTTTTGTCGTTGCAGGTAATCCCTTTCCACCGCAGACCCCCTTTACCTTTTCCCTCGCTTGACTACCTTTATGCTCTGTTTTGATTTATTAGCCAGAGTGTGGGGAAGTCAGGAGGTGGACCCCATTGAGCATCACCCTGATCCCGAGGAGCCGGAGTAGACGTGACATCAATAACCGTTGCATTACAGGAATAACATTCCATTACTCAGCAATCACCCTCTCATTCAAGGAATTATGTAAGAGTAACCATCTCCTCAGGTCAGAGTGAAGCATTTCATTAGGCAAGAATGAACATCCATTTAGGCAAACATCTCATAAGGTGAACATAAGCATTTCATCATATAACGGTGGGCCGTGAATCATCAGCTCCTTAGGCAGGGATAACCAAAGCATCAGGCAAGGAGGAACATTTCCACAGGCAAAATATAAACCCGGCCTAAAGCAAGGATGAGCAATTCATTGGGCACAATATGAACAATCCCTTCATTCGGGCCTAGCAGTAACTGATAATCACCTTTACCCCAGGCAGGGGTTAACCTTCATGGCCCAGCAGTCACTAGAGGGCCTTACCCATGTTCAGAGGATCCTCTTGGGGTTAATTAGGGCCAACGGGGCCCAACAACAGTCTACCCCAGGGGAGGGGCGAACTCGGTCCTTCTCCGGCCTTCCGCCCTCCTCCACGGGGGTTACCTTAGTCTTTGGGCCTCCTCGTTCTTCTCAGAGAGCCCTCCGGTGACTCGGGCCCTCTCTCCAGGCCGGTGGCGGTTGGCAGGGGCTCTAGGCTCGCTCCGAGCCCTTGCGCCGGTGTCTCGCCCGGTCCCGGGCCTTCCTTGGGCTTGGCAGCATCCGGGGACCAATGAGGGCGTGGGCGCTCCCGCAGCCGCCTATGGCAGCACGGCCTGCGGGGGCACGGCGCCGGCGGCCAATCAGAGCGCGGCGGGGGCGGAGTCACTTCCGACACCCCCGTCACGTGAGGCAAGCCGGTTGGCTTCGGGCCTAACGTGGCCTAGCGTGGCCTCTACAATGTTGGGCCGGGCTGCAGCGGTGACGGGGCCCTAGGCGCAACGGAGGACAGCGCCTCTCCTCAACTTTATGCTGGGCCGGGTGCGGCCCACGGCAACATGGCAGCGGCCCTCTCCTGGCATCGGGGGCCACCGGGGGGCAGATGACGGCAGTGTTAGCGCTCCTCAGGGCACAGCAGGCAGCCCGGGGTGCAGCGGTGACTGGGGGAGGACAGCGCCTGACAGGGGCAACGCTTCAGAGATGCACACAGCGTTCAGTCTATGTAGCGCCTCGTGGGGGAAAGGAGAGCGTGGAAGTACCACACAGGTCGTCGATGTCAGCGCTTCACAGGACTCAGCAGGTGAGCACTTGAGGGCAAAATTACAGCGCTTCGCAGGGGACAGAGTAGGAGAGTGCTGGGTAGGCAGTTCAGGCAAGGCAGGATCGAGCAGGGGCCCAGGTGAAGGCAGAGGGGCGCTGGGGTGACGCAGCCCGGTACCTGGTTGATCCCCAGTAGTCCTGATTAGAGCAGGTGGGTTTCTTCTTGGCGCTTGGTGGTTCTGGTGCCCTTTGTAGATAGTTTCTTGAGGGGGGGTTTGAGTTGAAGGCTGCTGACAGGATTCCTCAGCAGCTCACTGCAGGTGGTCCCTGGGTTCCCCTCCCGCCGGGCCAGATCAGTGGGCTAGTTTAGTGTTCAAAGTACAAAAAATAGGAAGCGCACAGCTTCTTTTGAAATTTACACAAAGTTTTTTATATAGAAAGTTCCTTCAAGGGTTGGGTGCTCCTGACAGGTAACGTGTCCGTCCTTTAGTGTTCCTCACACAGCTTGGTGGGCAGCGCCTAAGCCCTGTCACCCCCAGTGGTATAGGTTCCTGACTAGGCCCTACCGCCTAAGTCTCCTGCGTAGGTTCCCCCAGGTCAGTGATGCCCCAACTGACTAAAAACCTTCCCTCCTTTCTTAATATATGCCCAGGTCAGGTAACCACACTCTAAGGCAGCAAAAACAGACCCCGCCCTTATTCGGGAAGGTTCCAGGAGCTTCCCTACTCTAGCTTTGGGCAGGCAAGGCAGGCTGGTGTTGCAACAATGTTTAAGGGTTCCAGCCAGCTCCTGGCAACTAGGGTGCTACTAAAAAAAAACAACACGCTGCAGTAGCAGGGGCCTGTGGCAGCCACGTTGTAAGTAGAAAGCACCTGCACCTTAGCATTGGTTAGCAATGGGAAGGCGCTCGGAGACCTAAGGCCAATGAAAAAGAGGGTGGGAACAATGAGGCAAGGGTGAAAAAAATAGGGAAAGACCACTCTAGGGCTGACAGGTCTAACAGCCTCCTACCTCTGCCAGTCACACTTAGAAACTTGTGTACCGCTCTGACGAGAATCAAGCCCCAGGATCAAGACCAATACTGTGCTTCCGGTTCAAGAAAGTACACATGTAAATGTGGGATACTTGTAAAACGCACTGTTACTCTACCCGAGTGTCCTGGCGCTGTAGACCACTGGGGAACCCGTCCTGGTTTTCCCTGTGAGATGGTCCCTTTCTGGGTATCTCCAGGGTGAAACCAGGCATCCCCGGCGTCTGTGGGGGGCCGTTGTAGAGATGAGGCAAGCTTAATGCCCAGAGTTACCGAGTGTGTTCCCTGGTTAGAGTAGGCACTGAGGCGAGAATTATCGAGTCCGTTGACCCTGGTCCAAGACCCTGCCGCGTCGGGAATTGAACCCTGGTCCCGGGCCGTTCTCTGCTTACAGGTCTGCCGCCTCTAACCAGTGAGCCACACCTCTCCACATGTTCAGATAGCACGGCAGGGGCTGAAAAGTTGACTGTTTTATCAACAATCTGTGTCCAGGCTAATGCGGTGGCTTTGGAGGGAATGGGGCCAGCAGGCTGTAAAACTATAACATCCTGAGCAAGAGGCTCAGGTAATGTGACTTCTCTGCCTGTGGGTGCGAGAAGGAAAAACAAAGCTGCCACCCGCCGATGTTTCCAATCTTCAAAGCATATGTGTGCTTCTGGTCACCTTCTGGGGGTGTGATTGTGGGAAAACAGCAGGCAGGTCCCGCCCCATGGATCACCCACGTGATGGCTGACAGGGAGACTGGTTAGGGCACGGCTAATTGATCTGTTAACCTCTGGCCTGCCTGCTCACCGCTGTTCATGAATATTCTATCTCTGACGCATACCATTTTAAATTTTAAGGCACAGTTGCATACTCATATATGTTAGGCAATTCTAGCGTTTATTTCATTTATTTATTTATTTGTTTATTTATTTATTTATTTTAAAGGTTTTATATAGTGCTGGCTAGATCTGGAGGTATCAAAGCGCTTTACATGGGTATGAGATCATAGTTACAAGTTACATCGATTACAAAGGTTACAAAGTTATTAGAGCATGGCAACATAGTTACTTTTAAGGTCAAGATAAACAATAAGCACAAATACGTAAGGGGAAAAGCAGGCAAGGGTAGAGATTCAGGGGCGGGGGTAGGAGCAGGGGTAGTAGACATAAAATGAAGGCGGGAAAGAGGATGGGAGGGTGAGAGACACCGCATGGCAAGAGGAGGGGAAGGGCGACGGGGACACAAACCGGTAGACGAGTCAAAGCAACGTCCAAAGTCCAGTAAGCTGTGATCCCAGGGGAAGTGGTATGACTTCCCTATCTCTGTTGCGAGAGGCTCCCTTTATGCAGTAGACTCTCTCAGAGGGGTCTCTGAGACTTCAAAGGCCTTCATACCGGATCCTTCCCCAAAAAGGGGAGAGGGAGTGCTTTGGCAAGGGGTGTCATACCATACCTCAGCTGTGAGTGGCTCCCTTGGCGCAATGGACTCTCTCAGCGGGTGCGCTGAGACTCCAGAGTATAAATATTGGATCTTTCCCCAACAAAGGGAGAAGGAGTGCTTAGTCAAAGGGCACAAAGGACAGGGGGCTAGGCAGAGTAGCAGGTAAGGTGAGAGATTCAGGGGAGAGGAGATAGGAGCTAGGGAAGTAGACAAAGAGAGAAAGAGTACTAAATGGAAATATATTTAGTTAATGAGTTATTATAAAGAGCTGGCTAGACCCGAAGGAATCAGAACACTTTACATGAGGAACAGTAATGTTGCAATTTACATCAGTTAAAAGTTACATAAGTATCAAAAAAAGCATTTAAAGAACATAGGGGACAAGGTGAGTGGAGCAAGGATAGGGGAAAGGGGTTGAAGGAAGATAAGACGTAGAGACGAGGGGAAAATCTGCCCAAGGTACGGCTGGGTAGGTGACGCCGGGGGGGGGGACCACAACCCATCTCCTCTTTAGCTATCTGGTAGCTCCACCTGGCATCAGCCAAATCACTTGGTCTCCACAGTCTGGAGTAAGTTCTGCAGGTTCCAAGTCCTGATGTGTAGGTTAGGGGATGTGTTAGGTTAGGGGATAGGTTCAAGTTATGGTCAATGTCCAATTGTTGTCTCAGGGAAGTAAAACAACGTGGAGGGGACCACTATGGCAGCCATCTTTGGGTCAGGCAGGGCACTGTACTGTACACTGGTACCCATCCTAAGGTCAGGCAACAGGTAGTTAGAGTCAGTATCCAGGACAGCGGCCGCCAGAGAATAATAGTCCCAGCACTAGAAGGGACACATGGAAAGGGGTGCCCAACCTACCGTAGCTCCTGTGATCCCAAAGATGAAGTGACAGGATCAAGAAGAAGACCGCTCCTGGTGCTGCCTCATTGGCAGTGTGCCTCAATTGCAGTATTGTCAGTGGGGCGTGAGAATGCGTGACTAATCCATGTTACCACTTTCCCTGGGTATGCCGTTTTCCCTTTTTTCTTGTTTCCCTGTCTTCTCCCTTTTGTAGGTACCTTCCCTTTAATCTCTGGTCCATAGTAGTCAGGTGTGAGGGGAGGTAGTATATAAGTCCCTCCCCTACCTAAAAATAGTGCTTGGCTTATTGTATCTATGGTTCCAGGCCCTGAGTGCATGCTGGAGCATCACTCTCTGTTCCCCTCACCTGTTGTTCCCTGGTTTCCCTCTTGGCTTCAGGAGAAGCAGCAACCATTTACTCATCAAACGTGAAACGCAGTAGGAGCCGCTTGTACGTTTTATCGCGGCCGGAGCCGCAGGAAACCTTCGACGCGGCAGGAGCCGCTTGTTAATTGTTTTTGTGGCCGGAGCCGCTTGTACTTTGCTTTGCGGCTGGAGCCGCTTGTACTTTGCTTCTCAGCCGGAGCCAATTGTGCTTGCTTCGCGGCCGAAGCCGTTTGTACTTGGTATCGTGGACGCAACCGCTTGTACTTGCTTCGCGGCCGGAGCCGTTTGTACTTGGTATCGCAGCCGCAATCGCTTGTAAATTGAATTGCAGCCTGAGCCGCAGGGAGTCTCCGACACGGCTGAAGCCGCATGTACATTTGAATCGCGGTTTGCACTGCAAGGAACTTAGCCGCGCAGACCCGGATAACAGTTGAGAGCAGCTGAGCTGCAAAGCGATCATTCCATGTGACAGCTACCACTCGACATCACAAACGCTGTGGATACCGCAAGGTAATTTAAAACGGCAACCGCAGCCTTGACAGTAAAATACGATTGGAGTCCTGAAGAACTACCATACACGACAATCACCACATGACTTATTAATTGCGGCAGGAGCCACTAAGACTACGGAAGCACATATTTGGATTCGTGCTAGGTGGTCTTACTATTTGTTTCAATTGTGCAAGATTCTGACTTCCCAGAGGGAAGCATTGCCATACCTTACTTCCTTTCTCTACTCTTAGAGGCGCATGGCAGGAGCCGACAGCACCGCCTCCCATGCTATCCTTGCATTCCTTATATCTGCTCATTGAGGTGCACGGCAGGAGCCGGCAGCACCGCCTCCCACGCACGATATCTCAAGACTTTTGTTTTGTTTGATCACGCCCTCTTGGACCCATGAAGACCTGTCTTTTTTAGTGGACAAGAACTCCAATCGTACCATATGGTGTTCTTTGAGGGTAAGAGCATACTACTTCTGGTTTCTTTACTCTTGCCTTGCATCAGCATTACTTATTGTTCCTTGCTTTTTGGGGTTCTCACTTCATCCGTTTGCTAATAATCTCTTGCCTTTCTGTTTCCAGGACCTACTGGCGGTCGTTCTTCAGACACCTATTGCGTCTTTGGTTCCTTTGGGTCAGAAACCCCTGATGATGTCTCACCCAACGCCATCTCTTCACGTCCCGAAATCCACTCGTGAGTGAGGTACTCTCTCCCCCTTACCCTTAGAATCAATCGCCCATACTGATATATCCGTGTTGAGGATTGGTTTGGAGGTGAGAGGGGAGTATCTCTTCGTTCCTGCGGTACCTGGTTTTCAGGTGAGTGGGGGTTGTGACAATCCAACCCCAGCTTCAACACCAACAACATTCCACAAGACCTGTGCGACTCCCTCGCAACCTTCTTCCATTGCAAGATCGCCGATATCCACGACAGCTTCAACAACCAGAATGCCCTGACAGCCACGACACCTCAGATCCCACACCCACCATCGACTATGACCCCCTATTCGCCTGGGCCAAATGACGACACAATCAAAACCATGAGCACAATCCACTCCGGCTCACTGTCAGACCCATGCCCGCACCTCTTCAACAAAGCCTGTGCCACCATTGCACCCGCATCCCATCTTCGCAAAGTCATCAACGTCTCCCTTGAGACCGCGACCTTCCAGGAGAGCTGGAAGCATGGGCGTCCGCAGGGGGGGCAAGGAGGGGCGCTTGCCCCCCCCTGGAGCGCCTCTCCTTGCCCCCCCCTGCGCAAGCCCATCTGTACCAATGCATCCAGGAGTGAGGCCTGACGCTGGGGCTCTTAAGCATTGCAGGGAACAGAGCTGTTTCCCTGCAAGAGGCCTCAGCTCCCTGATGGGGCGCCTCGCACTCCTCTGAGCACAAGAGCAGCCCCACCCCGCCCATTATCATTCTGTGTGGGGCTGATTGCCCCACACAGAATGATAATGGGTCAGTCTGGGCTGGCACAGCATGTGGTGGCCTCATCCAGCCTCGGTCCAGGGCAGGGTATTCTGTCACATGAAAGTGCAAAAACGCCCATGCTGCTGCTAGGTGAGAATCCACTTAGCCAAAGGAAGGCGGTGAAAGAAGTTGAAAGGAAAGGATTATAGTTTTAGTACAGCAACCATGATTGCTGCTTTTTTATTTTATTCAACTAACAACCATTGACAAAGCCAATAGTTCTGGCTTGTTTTAGGTGTAACGTTACTTGTTCTAAGTGTAACGTTACTTGTATTATATATCTGGATGCAATCACAGAAGCAACAAAAATGCCAGTCAGGTGGCACATTATATTAAGCACAGAATTTTAGCTTATGTGTTTTAAGGCACGCATTTTGTTACATCAAACACCCTTTTGAAGAGACCCCCTAGTTTTCTCATCCCACTTAAAGCGCTGGAAACAACACCATGTCACAGTCGCCCCACGTCAAAGCCCTGCGCATCATGCATGACTCATGCCTTCCACTTTTTCAGATTGCCTACTTGCAGGGGCATAGTGAACCCTGCTCCACCCCACCCCTTACTTTAGGAACTACATCGAGGGTGGAGTCCTTGATGGGTCTCATAATTAATGTGAAAAGGTGAGTGAGTAAGTAAGTTAAGGGATGAGTGGATGGATGGATGGCTGGATAGATGAGTGAAATGATGGATGGATGGATGAGTGAAAGGGTGGATGACGGGCGAGTGAATGGGTGGATGGATGAGTGAAATGATGGATGGATTGATGAATTGATAAGTGAAAGGGTGGATTAATGAATTGATAAGTGAAAGGGTGAATGGATGGACGGATGAGTGAAAGGGTGGATGTAAGGCTGGATGAGTGAGTGAAAGGGTGGGTAGATGGACAAAATGATGGATAGATGAGTGAAGGAGTGAAAGGGTGGATGGATGAGAGAAAGGGTGGATGTATGAGAGAAAGGATGGATGAATGATGGGTTCAATGGATGGATTCATGAGTGGATGAGTAGATGGATGGGTGGGTGGATGGAAGGATGGATGGCTAAGTGAAAGGGGAATTGAAAGAGGAAGGGGGATGTGTAAATGGATGACTGAACAGGTGAATGGCTGGATGGATGAGTTAATGGATGGATGTGTGGAAGAGTGGATGGATGAGTGTACAGATGCATGGAAGGAAACGTGATGGATAGGTTTGTAAATGGATGAATATGGACATGGATCGGCACACAGATGGAAGGACAGAATGAATCGTGAAAGACTGAATGATGGATGAAAGTATGATTACACATTGTAAGTCCCCTTATCTTAAGCAACATTTCCTATATATTGACTTTCTCATTTATATGAGTGATTGTCTTTATATAATATGTGTGTGTTGTAACGCACTCCAAAACTCTGCCCCACATATTTGGGATGAGTAGCACTATACAAGAAATTAAATACACATGAAAGAGGGTCTATGTGAAGATGAGGGGCGCCATTGGAGGGTGGTATCAAGGCCAGACTGGCCGGAACGGGCATCAGGCGTTTTCTCTGGGAGCTGGAAAGGTGGGGGCGGTTTTGTTACCATAGAAAAACCTGCACATTTGCTTAAAGCTGCACGTATACTGACAAACCATGAAGTGCACAATTGTCTCAACCTAATATAAACTTATTTTCACTTGTACTTTAGTGGTTGTCTATTTACTTACTTATATACTATTGCGCAACCTTCTCTGATGCGTCTTTAAACCTTACCTTTTGTCCTGAATTTTGACCTCCTGCCTTGAATTTTTGTCCTGAATTTTGACCCTTTATCCTGAATTTTTACACTCACTCTCCTGAATTTGCACCCATGCCAGTTGGTCACTCTAGGCATCACAGCGACCCCTCCAGGTACCGGTGGTTGGGGGGGCGGTGTTCCTTGGCGTTCAGATGGAGGGGGCTACCAATGACAGAGGCGACAAGTGCAGGCGCCCTGCATCCCACTCATCACCACCACATGAAGGAAGAAAATAACCCGATCAGCTCGTCGACCCAACTTCCTGAAAAAACTTTCAGACACCATGGAAAGGCAGCAGCATTTGCTGTCTGCGAGTATGTCAAATTAGATTTGTACAATAAACCTATTTGTAAAGGAAACTGCATTAAATGTCTGCCCCATCACGGTCACCACTCAGTGTCTTCAATCCCTTGTTCACCCCTCTTTTAAACCTCACGTCAACTCCTCTCCCTCAAATTTCGGGAGGGGGGGGCTAATTCATCCAGCCAAGCCATGTGCAGAGTGGAGCTGCAGGGGCTCTAAGTAGGGGTGAAAACACAACAAAGCCTCATTACCAAGTAAATGGTCTTTTAAAGACCTGTGTGAAGTACTCAGGTGCAGCTGTGTGTGTGTGGTGTGCGGGGAAGCTGTCTCAGCCGGGCACACACATTCTTATAACATTCACACCCCTCAGAATGACAAATCACCACTTCTAGCTGCCTGGTCATGGCGTGGAAAGATGTGCACAGCAAGGGGCAAGGGATGGTGACGCTTTTCTTTTGTATCGGAATTTCTGCTGGCATCATAGCCCAGGGTTTGCTGTCTGTGCACTTGTATAGGTGTGTATCCATACAAGTTCACAGACTGCAAACCATGGGCTATGACGCCAGCAGGAATGACTTTACAAAGGAAAAGCGTCACCTGCACTGCCATCCCTTTCACCCTGATGTCTGTGCACTTGTATGGAATACACATCCATGGCGCTGCTCACCGGATAAATGGTGAACAGGGCCATGGATCTGTCTCTTTTTGCATCCAAGGGCACAGACGAAGAAGCAGAGGAGGCCCTGGCAAGGAGAATCCAGGAGACATTTGACCAACACCTATCTAGAAAGTGAGACCTTTGGGAGGGGCTGGATGCCAGGACGACAGTGCTGCTGATCAGCCTGACTCCACCGAATAGTATCAGAAGAGCAGGCAGCAGTTTTTAAGTAAGTTCCAGTAACTTTAATGCATTCTGCAGCATCACCAGCATTACCTACTGGCTGCATATCTAGGTTACAGTGTTTTAGACTTACATGCATGGAAACCTCAAGGAGGACAGTCCCCTCCGAATATGCGAATGTAGTGTAAGCTTGTAGGGGTAGATTTACAAGCCCCTTGGGCCACTTTTGCGACACTTTTCCCATGTTAATAGTGACGCAAAAGTGGCGCAGGGGCTTGTAAATCTGCCCCATAGCGTTCAGCTTTTGGCATGCCAGTGGGGTAATTTTAGGGTTTAGGGTGGGTATGGGTTTTGGGGTGGCAGAAATAATTTTAGGGTTCAAGGTGGGTATGAGTTTTGTGGTGCCAGGGGTAATTTGAGGGTTCAGGGCGAGTATGGGGTTTGGGGTGCTAGGGGAAATGTTAGGGTTCAGGGTGGATATGGGTTTTGGGGCGCCAGGGGTAATGTTAGGGTTCAGGGCGGGTATGAGTTTTGGGGGGCATGGGTAATTTTAGGGTTCAGGGTGGGAATGGGTTTTGTGGGAAATTTTAGGGTTCAGGGTGGGTATGGGTTTTGGGTTGCAAGGGGGAACATTTTGGGGTTCATGGCGGGTATGGGTTTTGGGGTACCAGGGGGACAATTTTAGGGGTCAGGGCGGGTATGGGTTATGGGTTAGAGTGCCAGGGGGCTAATTTCAGGGATTAGGGAATGTAGTGTCCTGTTCTCAGGACACCCCCGCGCCGCACGGCCACCAGCTGTAGCGTGTGCTTCCCGCCTGCCGCTGCCCTCAGCCTCGCTGAGCCTGCCTGCTGACCCCGCCCCCGCCGTTGTTCTGTGTGGTCTCCTGCGACAACGCTGTTGTCATTTGTGATTAATCTGTTCCTTTTGGTGTAATCTAGCTTTTTTGTCCCTATTCTCTGCTCTTGTGTGGCCCCCTGTGCTGTTTTCCCTGTAGCTGCCCCCTGTGCCCACCCGCCCCGCTCCCCGCTTCCCACCGCCGTGAGAGCAGCCACGCCCCCTTTTCCTTCTGTACCCTCCCCGCTCCCGCCTCCCAGCTGCTCCTCCCTCCCTCGTACTTCGCCATAAATGGCGACCGCGTGCACGCGCAGCTTTGACGCGCAGCGGGCCCGCCGATTGTGCGCCAAAGGCACGCCAAAGGTAAGCCCATCTGCACCCGTCCGCACCTGGCCCGCGCCCAGCGCCCGGACCCCTGGCCCCCGCAGACACCAGCCCACCCGCCGGACCTACGACGCCGCCGAACTCAACGCACTCAACGCCGGCTGGATCCCCGGATGCTACCGAGCCACCCCGAGACGCACCCACGGACCCTTCGGCTGCCACTCCTGCAAGTTCTCCTGCATCCGGACCGGCACTGCACCCGCACCCACCAAGCCGAGCACCAGCAGCAACCACCTGAAGTGCATCCTGCTCAACACCCGCTCCATCCACAGACACGCCGTAGAGCTCTGGTACCTGCTCGACACAACATCACCAGACGTCGCCTTCCTCACGGAAACCTGGATGAACACCTCCTCAGCACCCGACATCGCCATCGGACGGATACAAGATCACCCGGAGGGACCGCGGCAACCAGACCGGAGGAGGCATCGCCATCATCCACAGGAACACCATCCGCATCACGACCAACTCCGACGACACCCTCGCAGCCGCCGAACACCTGCACTTCCAGATCCACACCGACCCCAAGACCACCCTCAGAGGCACCCTCATCTACAGACCCCCGGGACCACGCACACAATTCTGCGAAGACATCGCTGACTTCATCAGCCCGCACGCCCTCCCCTCCGCTGACTACATCCACCTCGGGGACCTCAACTTCCACCTGGAAAACAACAACGACCGCAACACCACCACCCTGCTGGACAACCTCGCCAACCTCGGTCTCAAGCAGCTGGTGACCACCCCCACCCACTACGCCGGACACACACTCGACCCCGTCTTCTCATCCAGCAAGGACATCGTCTTCAGCCACGCTACCGGACACTACTGGACGGACCACAGCTGCGTCCACTTCAGCTTCAGAAAGAACACGATCCACCACCACCAGCAACAGGTGGCACGCAGAAGCTGGAACAAGATCACAGCCGACCAGCTCGACGCATCCCTGAGCCAAGACCCCCCCCCCAGCTCAACGAACCCCAGCCAGGCCGCCAACAACCTCACGAAGTGGATCAGCAACTGCGCAGACGACCTCGCCCCTCTGAGGACCCCGCCTTGCAGACCCGGCAGTAAGAAAGCACCATGGTTCACCGACGAACTCAAGAGCTCCAAGAAGAACTGCCGAGCCCTCGAGAGAGCCTGGCGCAGAGACCCAACACCAGACAACATGATCACCCTCAAGATCGCCACTCGAGAACACCACCAACTGATCCATACCACCAAGAAAACCGCATTCAAGGAGCGACTGGACAACAACGCACACAACAGCAAGGAACTCTTCAACATCGTCAAGGAGCTCTCCAACCCCAACGCTGGAAACAACGACATCACCCCATCACAGGACCTCTGCAACTCCCTCGCCTCCTACTTCCACAACAAGATCGCAGACATACACAACAGCTTTACCACACAGCCAACGCACCCCACGACCGGACCTGCACCCCCCACCACCACCCTCCACGCCTGGACCCCGATCAACACCGAAGAAACCCGACGCACGATGAACTCCATCCACTCCGGATCTCCAACCGACCCCTGCCCGCACCACGTCTTCAACAAGGCCGACGCTGTCATCGCACCCCACCTGCGGGACATCATCAACACCTCCTTTGACACCGCTACCTTCCCAGAGAGCTGGAAGCACGCCGAACTCAGCGCTCTTCTGAAGAAACCATCAGCGGACCCCACCGAACTCAAAAACTACCGCCCCATCTCGCTCCTCCCGTTTCCGGCCAAAGTCATCGAGAAGACCGTCAACAAGCAGCTGGCCGCCTTCCTCGAGACAAATGGATCCCTCGACCGCTCGCAGTCTGGCTTCCGGGCCAACCACAGCACCGAGACCGCCCTCATCGCAGCCACTGATGACATCCGAGCCCTGCTCGACAACGGGGAAACAGCGGCCCTCATCCTCTTGGACCTCTCCGCGGCTTTCGACACGGTCTGCCACCACACCCTAGTGCAGCGCCTCTGCAATGTCGGAATCCAAGAGAAGGCACTTGAATGGATCATCTCCTTCCTCGCCGGAAGGACACAGAGAGTCTGCCTCCCCCCGTTCAGATCAAAAGCCACCGAAGTCATCGGCGGCGTTCCTCAAGGCTCCTCGCTCAGCCCCACCCTCTTCAATGTCTACATGAGCCCCCTTGCGGCCATCGCATGCCAACACAACCTCAACATCATCTCTTACGCTGACGACACCCAGCTGATCCTCTCCCTCACAACGACCCCGCCACCGCCAGAGCCAACCTACACGAAGGGATGACAGACGTAGCCAAGTGGATGATGAACAGCTGCCTGAAGCTGAGCTCGGACAAGACAGAGGTCCTCATCCTGGGCTCCTCTCCCTCCGCCTGGGATGACTCCTGGTGGCCCCCCGCCCTGGGCAGCGCTCCCAAACCAACAGACCACGCACGCAACCTGGGCTTCATCCTGGACTCCTCCCTTTCCATGACCAGGCAAGTCAACGCCGTCTCCTCGTCGTGCTTCAACATCCTGCGCATGCTACGTAAGATCTTCCGGTGGATCCCCACCGAGACCAGGAAGACGGTTACCCAGGCCCTCGTCACCAGTCGACTGGACTACGGCAACTCCCTCTACGCCGGAACCACTGCCAAACTCCAGAAGAGACTCCAGCGGATCCAGAACGCCTCAGCAAGACTCATCCTCGACATCCCCCGACACAGCCACATCTCCGGACACCTGAGAGACCTGCACTGGCTCCCGGTCAACAAGAGAATCACCTTCCGTCTCCTCACCCACGCACACAAAGCCCTGCACAACCAAGGCCAGGATACCTCAACAGCCGCCTCAACTTCTACACTCCCACACGCCAGCTTCGATCGACCAGCCACGCCCTCGCTGCCGTCCCCCGCATCCGAAGAGCCACCACAGGAGGAAGGTCCTTCTCCTACCTGGCCGCCAAGACTTGGAACTCCCTCCCGACCCGCCTCCGCCTGACCCAAGACCACCTCGCCTTCAGGAAGCAGCTCAAGACATGGCTGTTCGAGCAGTAGCGGACCCCTCTCCCCAAGCGCCTTGAGACCCTCCGGGTGAGTAGTGCGCTATATAAATGCTTTGATTGATTGATTGATTGATTGATTGATATGAGTTTTAAGGGGCCAGGGTGTCATATTAGGGTTCATATGTGTGCTCTAATTGTTGTCCAGTTTCAAATGCAGAATTCACCACTTTTTTTTCTCAGCTTGGCCTGAGCATTACCCGATCCTGATTGTCTGCCATTTTAGCCCCGCCCCTATTGATTAACATTAGCCACGCCCCTTCATTTGCCAGGTTAGCGCCCCCCCCTGGAAAAATTTCTGCGGATGCCCATGGCTGGAAGCATGCCAAGATTAAAGCCCTGCTCAAGAAACCCAAGGCGGACTCGAGAGACCTCAAGAACTTCTGGCACAGCTCCCTGCTCCCGTTCATCGAGAAGATAGTCAACAGACAACTGAACCGCTACCTCGAAGAGAACAACATCCTGGACCCGTCCCACTCAGGGTTCCGCAGCAATCACAGCACCGAAACTGCCCTCATTGCCACCACCGATGACATCAAGGGCCCTGCTGGATAATGGCAAAACCGTGGCCCTCATCCTCTTGGACCTCTCAGCCACCTTCGATACAGTCTGCCACCGCACCCTTCTCACATGCCTCCACAATGCAGGGATCCGAGACGAGGCTCTGGAATGGACCACCTCCTTCCTCTCCTGCACAACCCAGAGCACCTGCCTTCCCCCATTGCGATCTGAAACCTCTGAGATCATCTGCGGTGTACCCCAAGGATCGTCCCTCAGCCCGACACTGTTCAACATCTACATGGCCCCGCTCGCCCACGTCGCCCGACTGCACGACCTCAACATCGTCTCCTACGCCGACGACACCCAACTGATCCGCTCCCTCACCAAGGACCCCCTTACTGCCAAATCCAACCTCCACAACGGAATTAAGGCTGTCCCTGAATGGATAAAGAACAGCCGACTGAAGCTGAACACAGACAAGACAGAGGTTCTCATCCTCTTCTCCAACCCCTCAGCCTGGGACAACTCCTGGTGGCCGACCGCACTGGGAGCAGCCCCGACACCCACCGACCATGCACGCAAACTGGGAGTCATCCTCGACTCAACACTCTCCATGACCAAGCAAGTCAAGGCTGTCTCATCCTCCTGCTTGAACACCCTCTGCATGCTCCGCAAGATCTACAGATGGACCCCCACCGAAACAAGAAGAACAGTCACCCAGGCCCTCGTCAGTAGCAGGCTGGACTACGAAACACCCTCTATGCAGGAGCCACGGCCAAACTCCTGAAACGACTACAACGTATGCAGATTGCCTTTGCATGCCTGGCCCTCGACGTACCCCACCACAGCCACACCACTCCCCTTCTGAGAGACCTACACTGGCTCCTCGTCAACAAGAGGATAACCTTCAGGCTCCTCACCCACACACACAAAGCACTCCACAATACTTGTCCAGCTTACCTCAACAGACGACTCACCTTCTACACCCCGAACCGCAAGCTCCGCTCAGCTGACCTCTCCCTCGCCATCGTCCCTCGCATCTGAAGAGAAACTACCAGCGGCAGATCCTTCTCCCACCTCGCTGCCTAGACCTGGAACACCCTCCCCCTGCTCCTGCGACAAACCCAGACCTGCTAACCTTCAGGAGGTTACTCAAGACCTGGCTATTCGAGCAATAGCAGCACCCCTCAGCGCCTTGAGACCCTCACGGGTGAGTAGTGTGCTTTACAAATGTATTGAATGATTGATTTATTGACTAATGCATTTTAATTCAGTGATGCGGACACTAGCATCAAAATGCGTTAGTCGAAAGACTGATGCGGTCCTACCCTAACCCAGCCCTGAAACTGAAAAATAAAATGATAAAAACTAAGTTATTATAATTGTATATATCCTGCTCAAAGAGAGCATTTGTTAAAGTTTTCATGTTAATCGCAGTGCCCGTCATGAGCTGCAATTAACATGAATACTTAAACAAATGCGCATAATCACCCCGCAGCCCAGCTCTATTAAGAAAAGAAATGCAGCAACATAGCTGCCAAGGTTTCAAATTGCTATGAGGGACGGTTTCAAATCTGCATTAACACCGTTCACATGGATCTGTATGTGAGGAAATGCACCGTCTTTTCACTTTTTTAAGCAAAAGTTTGGAGTGATATTTGGCACACCCACACGCGCGGTCTGATTACTGGTGCACATAGCCTTGGTTGCAGCACACATAACCTTACACTGCCGCACACAGGGGGAAAAAATTTGAGGGAACCTTCATTGCTATTACAGGAGATGGTGGTTTGTGCTTTGGACAAAAAAACTGCCTGAAGAAAGTGATTCTGAGAAATATTATCGATGTACCAATGTAGACTAATATTTTGTGAAGAATAGATTTCAGCGGGTTGACAAAAATAATCTGGTAAAAGCCTTTCTTGATGAAAAAATTTCCTTCCTACTGCTGCTTCTTTTGCCTTTTTAAGGCCTCCGAACCCTGCTGCTCCTTTTTAAAAAAAAAGTCCTGTTTTCCATGACCCTTGTGAAACTCCTCGTCCTGCTTTATTCAGTTTTTTGGTACAAACTCCTTACTCTCTCCAACTTTACTCCCTTTTTAAACAAACTCCACCAACTGTATTCCCTTTTTTGTAGATCCCTTAAACTACCTCCTTTACTCCTGTTTTTACTAACCCCTTTCTGTAAGCCCCGATTACACGAGTATTTGCTTTGACAAACACCTTACTCCGACGCACAATTTACTCCCTTTTTCAAACCCTTCTCCCCTCCTGCTTTACTGATGTTTTTTTAACTAAATCATTATTCTTACTCCCTAACTCCTTCTTTGTTTGTACAAAGACCGTACCAAGTCCCACTGTACAAACCCCTAATTACCTCTTGCACTTTACTCCCTTATTGTATAAACCCCAGACTTCCTCTTCCACTTTTTTTATTTGCAAACCCTTTACTGCCCCTCCCACTTTGCTCCTTTTTCTAACCAAACTCCTTAATATCTTCCATTACCCATCCTTTATCTTCACCATCTTTTCCCTTCTTGCCTCTCTGTCATGCTGTTCTGTAAAACGAATCTTTTCCTTTTTCATAAAAACATTACATTTTTGTGGAAAATGTATTTCGTCATTTTACATTTTTCTCTAAAATGAAGATTTGTCAGGCTGACTTTCTTCCTGTCAGAAATGTGTCAAAATAATAGATTACCATTGCAAATTGCCGTCTTGGAAGTAATTCATGCATTGTGGAACTCTGATTCCTTTATGAGCTAGTATGAAATTTAGTTCGCTGATTATCCCTCTGCACCTGCAGTGCCTGGTGTCATTTAAACCCTGGGGCTGAGGTGCTATTAGATAAAGCCACGTATATTCGGAGTCAACTCAGTTTTTCTTTTAAGGCAATACTATTGTTAGAGCAAATTTGTAATTAATAAACAATGATTATGCAGTGGCAAGAATAATTTGCATTTGAAACAAATGTGCTGTACTTCAGAGAATCACGTTTTCTTAAGTTGGCCTTGCTAGGCCCTATCTTCATTTTGAAATTGAAAGCATGTCATGTTTTCATTCTTACTGTCTCCACATGCAACAAAATGTGAATTGAAATGTTAGTGAATGTTATGCATCTGTATTTCCTTACTTAGGATGTTGTTCTTTGTAAGCTCTAAAGGAAGCTTTCTTCTCCAAATGTTGCTGTTCAAAGTTCTTCCTGCTTGAAACTCAGAGAGCCTATTCATTTAATAAGTCTTTCGTTGTTTTAAGTGTAACAAGAGTTGTACTGTCCCATCAGATTACCATATGGTAAATGGGGACTCCTGAGCCTATGTATATTTTTTCTCTATGGCTGGACTACATGGGCCACATTTTAGCCCACATCCAGGTGCAACAGGCAGCTGCCAACTCTCTGGAATAGGCTTTCTGTAAATTACGGAAGTCACTGATGAACCCTGATCTAAGGCCACTTCTTAGGTGATAGGCAGTAAATTAAACCCTACGATAATGCATGGCGCAATCACCTTCAGAGAAAGAATGGCAAATTGCCTTGATAGGGCTTAAACAATGTGCTATCGAAGAGTTTTTTCCCTTCCGAATTGCACGGCACACACCCAAATCCAGGAAGAGCACTGCTTGATTTCGCAGCCATAGGCACTCAAAGCTAAATGTTTAATATACAGCGCTGAAGCTAAACAAACTAAAAAAAAACACACTATAAAGGATCCTCTGGGAAATTATAAAGAATCCCCTGACCAATTGGCTTAAGTATCTTAGCTCTGCATTGGACTCATTAGAGGTTCAAGAAATGTTGTCTAGCTGCTTCTCAGTATCAATAGCCTCCAGGAAAATAATCAGGCAAGCAAAAGCTATCTCTAGGGATTAGGACATTCAGACAATTAAGAATCTGGCCCATGGTAGCTGGGTGTTAGCCTTATATGACCCAGGAGTTCTGCCAATGTATCTATCTATGCCTTCTAACCTAGCTCTAAAACAGGAGCTAATGAGACTGGGTTTAATTCTGTTAAAATTGTACTGGTATGGTCAAAGAACCACGGAGGAGCATGACAGATGCTGTAGATTCTGCGCAAAGCAGGAAAAATCATTAACCCATATCCTATGCATCTGCGAAAAGCTGCTCCACTTCAGGCTATACTGGCTGCACCCATTATGGCATGTCTTAAATGTTAGTACTTGTAGTGCAGCGGTCGAATCATGCCAGAAAAGTGAGTCTTCAAAGCTGACAGCTTGATTCTTGAAGTTCATGAGAGCAGCACTGGCATTACCAACAGGGGAATCTGATACCACGCCACAAAAGATTGTCAAAGACACCTAACTTTGCTGACGAGCCAACGATCTCCCTCCTTTTTAGGTCTTGCCTGGCGATCGCAGCGCGAAAGCGCTGTTGCCAGCCAGATCTATTGTTACTGACTTGCTTTGGAAGGGAGACAGGAGATGTGCACGCGCAGGACGGACTGGAATTGTGAACGCGCGCGTGAACACACACGTACAGTCACGCGATGTGCGCATCACCTGTCCCCCTTCGGTCCTCGCAAGCCTCATGCAAAATCACTTTCTCTTTTTTAATGCGCACGCGAGCTTTAAACTGCAAATTCAATAAATCACACACTTCTAAACCCTAGTACTCCACCATATGAGCATTTTGCGTGTCAGCTTTAGAAACTTTTCTACAACAAACAAAGCGTTTTGTAATTTCTTGGCAGTATAAAGCACGCGAGCTCCAAGCGCGGCACGCTTTACACTTAAGCATGCCTCACCACACTTACTGGCTCTTGTGGGTACTCTGCGCTGCTCCTCGGCTGCTCTCCATCTTCAGCCGGTCACTGCAGCAACACGCAGGGCTCTGTCTTGCTCAGAGAAGCCCCTCCTGAAATCCTGCTTTGGCCGCACCATGCGGCATTCACAAAGGCGGGGTGGGCTCCGTACATTCTCTACTGTTTTTTTTTTTTGTTGCTTTGGGCGCTTTGGCGGCCCCCTCACTGGGCTGCACGAGCCGCGCAGCACTTATTCAAGTAATTACGGTGAAGTTCGCAGGCGCAGCCACTGGACGCGAGCCAGAGGCCATGCCGATGTGCACGCTCACGGAATGCCTACAAAGCGTGCATGGCGCTCTTTCATTTTCCCTTGTTTGACAATAGCTTTCAGTGCCGCTTGTTTCCTTTCTTTCCTCTTTTACAAAAATACAATCTGCCTTTTGCAGCACTGCAGGACACCGACTCGGTGGAGCCAAGTGGCCTGCCCATTAGGAGGGGGATGGGAGCCCAAGTGCTTTCTGGCTGCAGGGCAGAGGGAGAGCTGGTCGCACTGCTGGAGTCTTTAAGGGGAGCTGCTGATGTACGACGTAAGTGGTTGTGGTTATTACAAAGATGTTTATGGATACATATGTGTTTAAACGTTTTAGTATGACGTATGCTTTGATAGTAAGAAGACAAAAGTTGTGCTTTCAGCTGGATCGACTAAGTTGTGAATTACGTCTGAGTTCTTCAAACTCATCCTGGAGGGCGTAATAAAACCTACAATAGATTCGTTGTTTGTAAAAATTGGGGAGGGGGTTAACTCGCGCACGTTTTTTGTAAAAATTGGGGAGGGGGTTAACTCGCGCACTAGACCCTGTTGTGAGGTTGCATAGTTTCCGGACAGGGCCGGTGGCCGTTGTGCCCATCTGACTCCTCCCGATGGGCTGAAGGCCCTGAGGTGTTTAGACTAAAATGAGCCGCTATGATGACCCCTGGGGCCTATCGGACGCCCCATCTGTGAGCCCCCCTCAGTGTTCTACACATTAAGGGGGCACCCTCAGCTTGTCAGCTCAAGGGTATGAGTGGGGTCACTATTCCTTGCCCCATAAGGATTCCTTACGCCTGTGGTTCCCAAACTGTGAGACGTGGCGCCCCTGTGCGCCGTTATGAGTTGCCAGGGGCGCCGCGCACGATGTGGGAACCACAGCCGTAGGGTGTGCCATTAATCCTGTGTAGGCAGTAAAATATTATGTGTCTTTTAAGAGTTATTGCTGTCCGCCCTGTTCTGCCGTGCCTCGTGGGGCCCTCTTCAAAAGTTACAAATAGATAAGACTACTCTGCTTGCTCATTAACTCTTTTATTTATTTCGAGAAGTCGAGTTTGAAAGGGACAAGTTTTAAATGTGCAGTGGCCCCCACAGTCTCGTCAGGAAACAGGACAGCATCTGACTTCATGAACACATAGTATGCTCCTCGCAGAACAAGATAAAGAATTAAAATATAGCTACAACTTGTAAATGTAAAATACAGCCCATGTATAATTAAATTATATCCTGGCTGCTGTTCACTTTGTGTGAACTTAAGGAAACACCGAGCCTGATTTTAAAAATCAGAAATTCCAGTGGGCAAACTCGAGGCTGTGGAAATAGGCTGCATTGCAGCCAGAATTCATTTCCTGGCCCCAGTCTGACCCTCCATATATATATCTTCATGTATAAAGCTTTTTCTGGAACTGGTACTGTCCCTATTTCTTACACTTCTGAGGGTTAGCCACCTGCAGCATAGTTTTTACGTCCAGTTTCAGGATATAATATTCTGAAATAATGTGGCTAACTCACTTCTTGGAAATACTTTTATGAAATCTTTAACAGGTTCCAAAGATCAAAAAATAGTTCAGAGGTTGAGCATGGCTGTGGCAAAGAACCGTGTTTACATCTACGCGTCAAGCATTTCTAGTCTGTGTAAGGTAGCTCAGTGTAAGATAGCTATAAAATATGCTTTGCTGCAGAGATCATTCTGCGAACTGCAGGTCACAAGTTACAGTCCAGTGAACTAGGCACTTTCTGAAAAGGTGCATACAGTCTGCAAGGCACGTGTTTTTAGCCAATCCTTCAATAAAGATAAGGTTGAGAAATGGATTTATTAAATGGCAAAACAAGTTTGTAACCCCTGAATACAATTTAAGGGACATTGGTATCACTCACCGTCTATTTCCTCAAAACGTTTCTGAATAAAAAAAACAAATGCAAGTTTTAGAATCAATTCACAGCTGGCTCAAATGAAAAGACAATTTGCACCAAAAGCAATATTTCTCAGAGACATCTCCGAAGTATGTATCCGGAAAGAAGCGCTGCTAGTATCACAGCAATTTCTACAGATGACAGACAGCAGCGTTGAAGCCGGAGTGCCATGACCCACCCATGAAAGGCTGCGTGTGTCATTATATTCGCGGCTTACTGCCAGAGCTTATTTCGTTATCCAGTTCAACAATTTTACAGGGAGAAGCGTGCATGCAAGGACGTCCACATACCACGTGGCAGGGCATCAGACTAGCCCCCAGAGAGGCGGCACATGAGCGGGTGCTCCTCAGAGGTGGGTGTCCCTGCTTTTTAGGTCTCGCCTGTCGATGCGCATGCGCATCGAGCAAGCGAGACTATGGTGGCTTATCCACTCTTTATCCAACTTGCAAGGAATCGTGGCGATTCCTTGCAGTGCACGAGAAATTTAAGCTCAATGCGCATGCGCATTGAGCTTAAAAGCGCGTGCACATGCCCCCAGCCGCCTGCCTTGCCTACTCTCCCAGCTGGTGCCGCTCCACCCCCTGCGGCATCAAAGGCTTTCACGGCCGGCCGGCCATGCTTTCAGTTTCACGACCGGCCGGCCGTGTGAAGTACATTTTAAAAGCCCGCTCTCCCTGCTCCGCCCCCTGCTCCGGCCGAGACGCATTTCTCCTCCCTCCTCCCCCCTCCTAGGTCAGTTCCAGTCCACCTCAGCCCAGTAGTTGATGTACCGCCATCATGGAATCCCACTGAGTGCTTGTGATAATTCCTTGCTGCTATTTTCTTGCACGGTTTTTGAGTTTGGAAATCGGTTAATGGTGAGATAAAAACAGCAGCAGATTTTTTTAGCATTTTTAACGTACATATGGGGATTAGCTTCGCCCACCCACTCCCCATATCTCTGCCACATTAGTTATAGTCCCATTTTGTGTCACTCAAATTTAGATATGCCCTGACCCCTGCCAGCTGCCAGGCCCCTGCTCCGCCCCCTCCCCTGCCCGCCGTGTCGCTCCAAAGCAGCCTACGGCCAGTATAGATAAATCTGTAGCTCTGAATTCGCAATGTATAAGCACACCGATGATTGGGGAATACTCCACAGTCTGAGCAGAACTTTGAAGTATCTATATTGTTACTTTTCATTGAAAAAAGCGTGAGTTTTGCTTTTTTTCTTCAGAAACATTACAATAATTTGCAGTTCACGGAGTTCACAGCAAAGCGTCCAACCCTAAAAGGGAGTTATTAATGTCACAACTGCACGCAAGTGTGCTTCGGCCGATTACTGTGCATTTTGGGAGTTGCACAGATGACTGCTCAAGAGCGTGAACATTTATTGCTTCATCAACGCTGAAAGCAGTTGCTTTAGGTGCACAATGTTCAAACGCACACATCCCATATACCCCCCCCCCCCCCACCCCCCGTCAGCCACCACGTGCTTCCCACATTGAGCAACGCGGTCAGTATGCCGGCTCTCACGTGGGTACCGTTTCCTGTAACTGAAATGCGACCATGCTTGACAAACATCCCGTGCACAGGAAAAAGCCCCACCCGGGCTGCTGCTCTCTCCCTCCGTCCCTCGAGCCACAATAAGCCGCTTCTCACAGGGTGATTCCAACGCCCTCCAGAAGTAAGCACCAGGTTCAGACCTCCAGGGGGCATTTCTCCTCCCCCCTCCCCTTATCTGCCGTTCCTTCGTCTGTTCCTTCTCCCTGCTCCGCCCCCTCCCCTGCCCGCCGTGTCGCATTTCTCCTCCCCCCTCCCCTTATCTTCCTTCCCTCCGTCTTGTTTATATCTGTAATCTATTGACTTTCGTAAAAAGCCGTGGGAAACGGTTTATGGGGTGATGGATGTTCGCCTCGACTCTGGGAGTAGGGCATGCTGCTGGACTTTGGGAAACCATGCATTCCTTCCTCGAGGACCAGACGTCTCTGCAGAGGTAAAACATTTTGTATATTAAAAACAAAACTCTGCCTTTCCCGCGACAAGTTCAAAGGTGCAACATTCAGCTTATAGGACGGACACATTCTAAACAAACTGTGCACCTAACCCTGCTCGAGAGAGTCCTCGTGGGCGCAGGCTGCCTCATTTCCTGTTGCACGTGCATACCACAGCCTGTCCTGCTTTGCAGCACCCCGCCCCAAGGGCTTGGCTCCCTTCCAGGAAGCAAGGACCGCGAGAGAGGGGGGGGGGGGAATTGAATTACTATTTGAATCACATTTTAACCTCTCCAATTATATATTTTTTATAAACCGTTGCTTTTTGTTGTGCGTCTAGAAAACCTGGTTTGGATCACGCCTCCAGGATATAAGTTTAAGAGCGTTTTTCACCCACAACAATCCTCGCGGTACAGAGTGGAATGTATATGCACATGGACATCAGCTCATTAATTCGCTGAGGATAGCGAAAGTGACATCACTGATTATTTGACTCCTTGCCAATGACAGCACACATTTGACTGCCAGGCCCACCTTTATCCCCTCAAGAGACTCCTGTTTCATGGTGCTGGGACCAAAGTTAAGAGCAACGAGAGGCATCACTGATTATTTGACTCCTCGCCAATGACAGCACACATTTGACTGCCAGGCCCACCTTTATCCCCTCAAGAGACTCCTGTTTCATGGTGCTGGGACCAAAGTTAAGACACAACCCCTCACTCACCCTCACCCTCACTCACCCTCAACCACTCACCCTCACTCACCCTCAACACCTCACCCTCACTCACCCTCACTCACCCTCACCCTCACCACCCTCAACCCCTCACCCTCACCCTCACTCACCCTCACTCACCCTCAACCCCTCACCCTCACTCACCCTCACTCACCCTCATCCTCACTCACCCTCAACCCCTCACCCTCACTCACCCTCAACCCCTCACCCCCTCACTCACCCTCACTCTCACTCATCCTCACTCACCCTCAACCCCTCACTCTCACTCACCCTCAACCCCTCACCCTCACTCACCCTCACTCACCCTCACTCACCCTCACCCTCAACCCCTCACCCTCACTCACCCTCAACGCCTCACCCTCAACCCCTCACTCACCCTCACTCTCACTCATCCTCACTATCACTCATCCTCACTCACCCTCACCCTCACTCACCCTCAACCCCTCACCCACCCTCACTCACCCTCACTCACCCTCACCCACCCTCACCCTCACCCTCACTCACCCTCAACCCCTCACCCTCACACAGTGCAATAGGTCTCAGACCATTTCAGTTAGAGCTTTTAGAAATGTTTATGGCTTTTTTTATTTGTAATTCTTTAGCATTGGCTACAGGAAACAAAAATGTTAAACATTTACAAAAAAAAACCATAAACAATTCTAAAAACACTAACTCTAATGGTGCGAGACCTATTGCATTTCCAATGCTTGTTATGGTGGCCTGCACTGGTCAGCAGTTTTGGGGCACTGGCGGGGACGCACATCAGATGGTGCATTGATTGATTGGATCTATATGGTTATTGTTCATTGTGGCCCTTTTATACTCTATGTTGACTCCACTGATGGCCCAGTCTCCTTGAAGGCGGCATGGTAGGGAGCAGTTGCATGCCAGGGGAGGTGATGTACACCGCATGTGAGCAGGCCGTGTGCAAATTATATAGAAATACTCGCTATGTAAATTGGATCGAGTGTCAACCCATCTGTATTATATTTAAAGGGAGAGTAACGTATCTTAATATGGGTGCGCTAGGGGAGAGGATTCAGATATCGCATCATTTAGTAAATTTAGGTAGCTCCTCTATGTTGGGGAGGGCGGGGGGAATTCGTGGGAGCATTGGCCTAGAAAATAAGCCAGGCTTGTGGCAGTCCTCAACAGTCTTTTAGGAAGCTAAAGACCAGAACTGGCTGAAACCAGATGGCGTTTAATCACAAGCTCGAACACATACTGCTTATCACATTAACGCCTGTCCTGTTAGCTTTACCGGCGACAGGGAGCAAAAGTGGCAAAAAACTATGCCTTTCCCTATACAGTGCAAGGAGGAGACAATGCGAGACAGCGCAATGATCGGGGGCACTTTTTAGATGTAAAATAGTCCCTTGTGCAGGCTAAAGATCAGTCAATCTATAATTAGTAACAATACGGCAGCTAGATTATCAAGTCCGATCTAAACGTCGGGTAAAAGTATTAGGGGGTGCTGGTAATGAAAAGTTAACAAGCATTTGCAATGCAATAGGTCTCGCATTAGGAAAGTTTGAGCTATTGGTATTGTAAATGACAAATGTTTTATTTATGTGTTGGTTTTGAAAATAGCTAAATTAATAGCTTTATCATTTACAATGCCAATAGTTTTAACTTCCGCAAATGTGACACCTATAGCATTTGTAATGCAATATGTGTTGTATGTATGTGACTTAGATGTATTGATATTACAAATAACAATGTCTTAAATTTTTAAAAAATAATTAATGCTTAAATAAGTTATTGTAATTTATAATGGCAATAGCTTAAACTTTTGTAAATAACTTTTGTGAAGATTATGGTCAGTGTATTTTATTGTGACGAAAATCCAAGAACAGAAGGGAAATATCAACATTTTTTTGTGACATTTGTAATACAGCTTGAAACATTGAGAGAACATATTTGAACCAGTTGTTGTTGAATGGTTGCACAGATGCTGTGGTGACGCTGAGAGATGTTGTAGTGGCGACGAGTGATGCTGTGGCGTTAAGTGATGCTGTGGTAGCGCATAGTGATGTTGTGGTAGCGCATAGTGATGTTGTGGTGCCCCTGAGTGATGCTGTGGTGGAAGAATGAAACAGAGAGAGCCAGACCCAGGTGGCAGTGTGAGGCATGGCAAAGCACTGATTTGATGAATAAGTGACTGTTAACCTCGAGCATCAATGTGAGATATAGCAAAGCAGGGACAGGGTAAATAATTGACTGTGTGTGTTTAAATGCAGTATTTGTGGTGACTAATGGTGCAGAATTATTCGAGGGTGGTGCTAACTGGGACGATGTTTTTGCGATGTATGCAGCTGTAGTGGGGATGATTGATGAAGAATGAATGAGTGACTGCTAGACCCAGGTAGCAAAGTGATGCATGGCAAAGAACCGTCAGGGTGAATAACTAACAGCCAGACTCAGGCGTTAGTGTGAAGGATATCAAACCACAGCCTTACACATAAAAATAGACTCTGACTAGACGTTCCCCAACTATAAGCTTACAGTAAGACATGCATGTCTTACTTCTTAATGTGTAATCTCCCTTATGTAACGTACTAAGTTCTATTGTAAAGCTCTCTGACACCATTGGGCAACATTTGTTTTATAGACCACATCGTTAAGTACAGTAAAAAAAATGGCCTTACTACCAATACGCAGGAAGTAGGTGGCACCTCCTACTGCTAAAAGTCTTATAGGTGATGTTTTTTTTCTCCAGATTATAGCTGTGCATAAAGAGCTGTTTTTTACAAATGATAAACAGACAGCGTGAGGTGCTGGCTCCTGACCACAAACAGACAGCAATGGCTGTGTCTATTACACCAGAGACAGACAGGGTGAAGTGCTTCTTATAAACCAAAACCAGACACCAAGGGGTGTCTCCTATAGACCAGAGACAGGCTGTGAGAGGCTCCAAAGCAGTGTAAGATTAGAGTGATTTTCATTTAACAAAATTTCGAAACATAAAATTAAATTAGAAAAAAACTAAGGTAGTATAGTGTGTATTCTTTGAAAAGTACATGTGTTTGCTGTATCCAGTCAAATTGGTTTTTTTTTTTTTTTTGTGTTAGTAAGGCGGATGTCTGTGGCTAGCTTTTCCTCTCTTGTTTTCTTTACTTGCAACACAATACATTTCCGAACAATTCATCAACCAGGATGGCTCTGTCTAGATTGCCCCTGTGGCGCCGGCAGTCTGTTTCCAGCAGAGAGGAAGGTGCTAAAGAAGCAGGGTGCACCCGTGGTTTCTGCAAATGAGGTGTCACTGAAAGAGGGAGACTCGGGCGGCCTTGTGGCACAGTGGCGCCTGTTGTCTGTTCTAAGGCTTACAGTTGCTACTTATTAAGCATTGTAGATGTGACACCGAAAAGTGCATTAAAAGAGTTTAAAACATTATTATTGTTCCAAAATCAAGATCAAGCACACAGTTGCTTTAATCTTAACGACATAGGTTAGTTTTAGCCAGCCCGGGCTTTTCGCTCTCACAGCGCTTTGTATTCTGGGACTTGTAGTTCAGCTTTTACAATTAAAACGCTGGGGGTTAAAAAGTAAAATAACTTGAAGGGCGGGTTTGGTAAAAACAAAGGATTGACTGGGGAATGTGACTCATGAAATCTGGCCCACTTGACCGCCGCTACTCTATTTAAAACACGGAAATAAATACATGAAGGTGACTTCAGTCAGTCCTGCTTTTTTAACGAGTGCTCTAACTATGCTGGCATATAAATAAGGAAGTACTTTCAGCCACCTTGATGCAGGCTGGAACTAATTCCTGCCAGCTGCAGGGCACAGCTGGCGGCTGACCAGGCACACAGAGCCGGCCAGGGAACAGCAGCTTTCTGTCCCCGCCTCGGCTTCCAATAGTGAACCCTTGTGAACGGACTTCCAGCTGAGCTGGGGGGGGGGGGAGCGCTGGAATTTATTTCCAGATGTTTCCGAGAATGATGGAGGGGCTAGAAATATCAGACCAAGCGACTGAAGGGATTTGATTCAGTGTTCTGTACTGGGTAACAGTGTTTTTAATGTGCTAATATAGCACAAAAAAAGTCTCGGCTATTCATCAATGACCACCGAATAATTAAGAAACGAAGACAGAGGTGGGGGAGACAGCGAGCGGGGGATAGAAGAGAAAAAGAGAAGTAGAGGGGAGGGAGAGGGATAGGAAGAGAAGCGAGTGTGACAGGGAGAGATACACGGAGAAAGAGAGAAAAGACGGCAAACGCGGAAGGGAAGAAGAGACCGTGAAAGATAGAAAATAGGGGGATGGGCAGAGAGGCACACCAAGCAAGGAATGAGGCAGAGAAAACGAGGGCGAGCATGAAGTGCAAAGGAAGGAGGGAGGGATGGAGCAAGCGGAACTAAGGGGGGATGAAAATAGCGGAAGGAAGAAATGGGAGCCAAAATGAGAGGGGAGATGGAGAAATGGATGAGCGCGAGAAGTGCTGAGGAGAGGGAGGCAACGGACGCAGGGGCCTGTTGGGGAGCGCGCCAAGCCCTCCAGGGCAGAACCGCAGAAGGAAGACGAGACTCTGAAAAATCGAGGAATATTAGAACTGCAAACCTGGCACTGGGGGGTTTCGGAGGGTTTGTGAGAAGAGGGCAGCTTTTTTGCCGCCTGTTCTCTGCAGCCGGTGAAATCCAACCCCGAAACAAGTATTAACATTTTCCACAAGGGGGCAGCAGTCTCTAGTCATAAAATCAGTGTCCGTTCTGTTGGAAACCTCTGTACTATTTGGAAAGTTGTTCCCGCACTACTGAATACGCTAAAATGCCAAAGGACATGAGATTGCCATTTCATATAAACCACAAATAATAAATCAAGCAGTGCAATTTGACAATGCACTACGTTAATGCATGAATTAAAGACTTAATATAATAAACGAGTCTCCGAAAAAATGCACAAAAAAGCGAGTCTAACAGGGGCAGAAAAAACGCGGCTGCGAAATGAAAGTAAATAAACGCGGCCACGAAATGAAAGCCTTTGATGCAGCAGGGAGCGGAGCGAATCCCTTTCAAGTGAAGCTGCTGGCGGCACCACGCTGGGGAAGCAACAGATGGCTGGCTTTCATGTGCACACGCTTTTTAGGTCAATGCGCTTGCGCATTAAGCTTGCTTTTCACGGGCACAGCATCAAATCGCCCGATGGTTAAGCTCTCGTTAAGCCCCTATATTCTCGCAAGCTCAATGCGCAAGCGCATTGACAGGCGAGACCTAAAAACAGAGCATTGGGGAGGGAGGTATAATTGGCTTACCAGGGGAGAGGATGTAGCCTTACAGCTAGAGCTGCCGACTTTGGAGCTGGGGAACCAGGTTCGTGCCTCGGCGTTGGCTCAGCATCCTGTGATTCTGGGCAAATCACTTGATCTCCGTGCCCCTACCAAAATATTAATGTGTCTTTGTGTAACGTAACTGGTGCTCATGTAAAGCACTGCAATACCTCCGGTCAGGTTCACGCTATATAAATTTGCAACAAAAAAAAGCATTTGCAATGCAATAGGTCTCGCATTTACAGAGTTTGAGCTAATGGCATTGTAAATGACAATGCCTTTTATTTAGGTTTTGGTTTTTAAAACATAACTAAAAGTCATTTACAATGTCAATAGCTTAAACTCGTGTAAATGCGAGACCTATTGCATTGCAAATTCTTGTTAACCTCAGCTTCATCGAAAGACTACTGTGACAAAAATTGTCCCCCAAGTTTTCTTGATGCTTTTTAATAACCACTTCACCTTGGCCCCATCGAAATCCTTATAGACAACCTCTTTTGAAATACTTTGTTTAGTTAACTGTTTAGCCTCTGAGAAACTTTTTTGTAAATGTCTTTTAACCCGGGTTCCACCAAGTCCCATTGTGGGTGGCCTTGGGGCTAAGCCTGTGATCCATTTAGGGGCAACAATTGTAGTCTGTCTATGCACTTTAAATTAATGCATTTCTGAAAGGTGTAGAGGCCGTTTTTAACCACATGTATCCTCTGAATTGTAGCAATTTTTAGCTCTATTTCTGTGCTCATGTTCTTATAAGCCCTGTAAATTCTGTTACCCTGCTGCCATGCAGAAATGTACTCATGGTTTTAGTGTAATGATTTTAAATAATCGCACAATAAAGAATTTATCTTTTTGCGCCCCGCATGCTGTTTGATTTTACTGTATATTTTGCTATAAAAGAGGTCTCATTTTGGAGATGAGCCAGAGTATTTTGGGGAAGTTTCTTGAATCTTGCAGAGAAGACCCTTGCTAATCTGTCTCGTACTTAGGGTTTAGAATAATTTTGACATTTTTCTTGAGGAAAGATCTTATGTCAGACCTCTTACTGCATTAATTTAGCATCGAGCTACATTTGATCTAATCCTAGTTATTGATTTTGCATCAGGCCAATTCCCTGTATATGAGATTGTTTGACTGATTAACCATATTTTTCCTTCTATAATGATCTGAAACTGCAAATAAACCTTTATGGTTCTGAACTTACATCTGACTCAAGAAGGCTTATTTAGTATGTTACTTGATTTACTGTCTATATCTCTAAGAAGCACACTTTCTGACATATTAGCCCCTGATTGTGTGTAGGCACTTTATCTTTAGATTACCTGATAAGATAGCATAAACACTACACTACTCAAATCTGTCTTTAGCCAAGTTTAGATATTCCTTGCATAGCCTAAAAACGATCTGTATTTTATTTACTTGATACAGATGTTTTCACTGTTCCCAAAAAAGTGTCTAAGATACAAAGGAACTCACTATGAATATGGGGAAAAAAATTGGCATCAAAACCGTCTGCATCCATTGTGTGCTGGTATTTTTAGTTTTGATATTTTCATTAGAAACACAAAACTACATGTCCCTAAATGCAACAGCAAATGTAACACATGGATACACACTGAAGAAAATGTGGCAGCCATGCTGTTGTGGAAAGTGCAGAACTAGGGGCGCTGGGCCTAATTCACACAATATTTTACTGTGCCATGCTCTTGGAGGATTTCTAGATACTTCTGAATTCCAGGCTCATTCCTGGAACTCAGGAGTAACCCAGGAGTTCTAACTAGGTTACACCTAGTCACAGCAAAGTCTTTATGATACTGCCCCATGTTGTATTGACAAAATGGGAGACCTTGTAATGAAGGCTAGGGTTGTGTTTATGGATGTGGCTGCTTGTGGTATACTGATGGAATGGGAATAATAATGATGGTGAGGAAGAGGGTTCTGCAATGTGGGGGACTCAGAGGACAGTGATGCACTGTAGGGTACAGAGGCATGAGTAATGGCCTGAGGCATGTGTTGATTAATGCAGGGGAGGTCTATACTGCATCGTGTCATACATGCTACGTTTTAGTATGTTAAATGTTATGTTATGTTATGTTAAAATCAATTTGTAAAGCGCTCGTACGCCCGTGGGCTTCATGGCGCTATAGGAAAAGTGAAGAATCCGTCCAACATAACACTAAGCTAACAATGGCTAATGGTAGGCTTGAGAGAACAGCCAAGTTTTTAATCCCTTACGAAAGGTGAGTAGATCCTTACTCTGCCTAATCGGTAAGGGGATGGAGATCAGCAGTGGCACAGTGCCCAAAGCATAAATCCAGCAAAAACATATCAGAACAGAGGAGGCAATCGTAAAAATGGAAGGGAGACTCACACCAATGATGCCAGGTCTAACAAACAGCATGAACAAATATGCCCTATTCAGAGGTATTCTTCAAACCTGACATTTCCCAATATTGCATACCCCCAACAGTTGCAATAGTCAAGAAATCACAGGTTTCTAACTATACCTCGTGACCCAGCTCCTCCATCACCCAACTACACCAGCCAAGGATACACATTGATCCTGCTTGCGACATGTTGTCCCAGCACCTCAGGTGGGCTGCTGATCTTTACACGCCTCTGCGGAGGGTAATGATCTGTATGCCAGGACATACAGATCATTAAGAATCTGGTTGTTTCATCAGATATTTATTTTTATAGATCCCTTTGGGACATCCGTTAAATAACTAATCTTGATATCAAATTCTTTCGACTTGGTCGATGGACCAATTAGTTGAATAGTTGATGGCAATGATAATTACTAACTTACCAACTATTTGGTCAAAATTAATTAAGGACTCTTGGTAAGGTTAATAACGAAATTTTATTTCAAATTAAAAGTACATGCTCAACTGCATCAGGTCACAATTACAAACACCTAATCTCATGACAGGAGAAATTATGCAATTTATACATACTCGTTATGCAATGACATTATGCAATGAAGGAGTGGATAGGATAAGAGGCAAAAGTTTTAGCACATGATTATGCCAAACAATAATATACCTAACGGGGGGATAGATGAAGAAACAATAGGTTCATCTAAAATAATGCATATTAATATATTGTTGAAGGAGTGGATAGGTGGAGAACAAACTCTTTATTATTATTATTTTTTGCTGAGTATTATAGATTGGAAAAGTGGGTTACACCACTCAACCCCAGTCTGTTGAGGCATTTTGGCAGGGGGTTGTGAAAAGATAGTTTCACCGTCCAAACTTCGGCAAGTAGGAGGTTCCCTATTTTTTAAGCAAAAATGGCTTTATTTTAGCTGTCTCCCGCCTGAAATTGCATCTACTTCAATACCAGGCAGTTGGAAAAATACATTCCCCCAATTTTTCGTTTAGAATCTTCCCCTTTCCTGTACTAAAACGTAGCATGTATGACATGATGCAGTATAGACCTCCCCTGCATTAATCAACACATCCCTCAGGCCATTACTCATGCCTCTGTACCCTACAGTGCATCACTGTCCTCTGAGTCCCCCACATTGCAGAACCCTCTTCCTCACCATCATTATTATTCCCATTCCATCAGTATACCACAAGCAGCCACATCCATAAACACAACCCTAGCCTTCATTACAAGGTCTCCCATTTTGTCAATACAACATGGGGCAGTATCATAAAGACTTTGCTGTGACTAGGTGTAACCTAGTTAGAACTCCTGGGTTACTCCTGAATTCCAGGAATGAGCCTGGAATTCAGAAGTATCTAGAAATCCTCCAAGAGCATGGCACAGTAAAATATTGTGTGAATTAGGCCCAGCGCCCCTAGTTCTGCACTTTCCACAACAGCATGGCTGCCACATTTTCTTCAGTGTGTATCTATGTGTTACATTTGCTGTTGCATTTAGGGACATGTAGTTTTGTGTTTCTAATGAAAATTTCAAAACTAAAAATACCAGCACACAATGGATGCAGACGGTTTTGATGCCAATTTTTTTCCCCACATTCATAGTGAGTTCCTTTGTATCTTAGACACTTTTTTGGGAACAGTGAAAACATCTGTATCAAGTAAATAAAATACAGATAGTTTTTAGGCTATGCAAGGAATATCTAAACTTGGCTAAAGACAGATTTGAGTAGTATAGTGTTTATGCTATCTTATCAGGTAATCTAAAGATAAAGTGCCTACACACAATCAGGGGCTAATATGTCAGAAAGTGTGCTTCTTAGAGATATAGACAGTAAATCAAGTAACATACTAAATAAGCCTTCTTGAGTCAGATGTAAGTTCAGAACCATAAAGGTTTATTTGCAGTTTCAGATCATTATAGAAGGAAAATATGGTTAATCAGTCAAACAATCTCATATACAGGGAATTAGCCTGATGCAAAATCAATAACTAGGATTAGATCAAATGTAGCTCGATGCTAAATTAATGCAGTAAGAGGTCTGACATAAGATCTTTCCTCAAGAAAAATGTCAACATTATTCTAAACCCTAAGTACGAGACAGATTAGCAAGGGTCTTCTCTGCAAGATTCAAGAAACTTCCCCAAAATACTCTGGCTCATCTCCAAAATGAGACCTCTTTTATAGCAAAATATACAGTAAAATCAAACAGCATGCGGGGCGCAAAAAGATAAATTCTTTATTGTGCGATTATTTAAAATCATTACACTAAAACCATGAGTACATTTCTGCATGGCAGCAGGGTAACAGAATTTACAGGGCTTATAAGAACATGAGCACAGAAATAGAGCTAAAAATTGCTACAATTCAGAGGATACATGTGGTTAAAAACGGCCTCTACACCTTTCAGAAATGCATTAATCTAAAGTGCATAGACAGACTACAATTGTTGCCCCTAAATGGATCACAGGCTTAGCCCCAAGGCCACCCACAATGGGACTTGGTGGAACCCGGGTTAAAAGACATTTACAAAAAAGTTTCTCAGAGGCTAAACAGTTAACTAAACAAAGTATTTCAAAAGAGGTTGTCTATAAGGATTTCGATGGGACCAAGGTGAAGTGGTTATTAAAAAGCATCAAGAAAACTTGGGGGACAATTTTTGTCACAGTAGTCTTTCGATGAAGCTGAGGTTAACAAGAATTTGCAATGCTATAGGTCTCGTATTTACACGAGTTTAAGCTATTGACATTGTAAATGACTTTTATTTATGTTTTAAAAACCAAAACCTAAATAAAAGGCATTGTCATTTACAATGCCATTAGCTCAAACTCTGTAAATGTGAGACCTATTGCATTGCAAATGCTATATTTTGTTGCAAATTTATATAGCGTGAACCTGACCGGAGGTATTGCAGTGCTTTACATGAGCACCAGTTACGTTACACAAAGACACATTAATATTTTGGTAGGGGCACGGAGATCAAGTGATTTGCCCAGAATCACAGGATGCTGAGCCAACGCCGAGGCACGAACCTGGTTCCCCAGCTCCGAAGTCGGCAGCTCTAGCTGTAAGGCTACATCCTCTCCCCTGGTAAGCCAATTATACCTCCCTCCCCAATGCTCTGTTTTTAGGTCTCGCCTGTCAATGCGCTTGCGCATTGAGCTTGCGTGAATATAGGGGCTTAACGAGAGCTTAACCATCGGGCGATTTGATGCTGTGCCCGTGAAAAGCAAGCTCAATGCGCAAGCGCATTGACCTAAAAAGCGCGTGCACATGAAAACCAGCCATCTGTTGCTTCCCCAGCGTGGTGCCGCCAGCAGCTTCACTTGAAAGGGATTCGCTCCGCCCCCTGCTGCATCAAAGGCTTTCATTTCGTGGCCGCGTTTATTTATTTTCATTTCGCAGCCGCGTTTTTTCTGCCCCTGTTAGACTCGCTTTTTTGTGCATTTTTTCGGAGACTCGTTTATTATATTAAGTCTTTAATTAATGCATTAACGTAGTGCATTGTCAAATTGCACTGCTTGATTTATTATTTGTGGTTTATATGAAATGGCAATCTCATGTCCTTTGGCATTTTAGCGTATTCAGTAGTGCGGGAACAACTTTCCAAATAGTACAGAGGTTTCCAACAGAACGGACACTGATTTTATGACTAGAGACTGCTGCCCCATTGTGGAAAATGTTAATACTTGTTTCGGGGTTGGATTTCACCGGCTGCAGATAACAGGCGGCAAAAAAGCTGCCCTCTTCTCACAAACCCTCCGAAACCCCCCTGTGCCAGGTTTGCAGTTCTAATATTCCTCGATTTTTCAGAGTGTCTTCTTCCTTCTGCGGTTCTGCCCTGGAGGGCTTGGCGCGCTCCCCAACAGGCCCCTGCGTCCGTTGCCTCCCTCTCCTCAGCACTTCTCGCGCTCATCCATTTCTCCATCTCCCCTCTCATTTTGGCTCCCATTTCTTCCTTCCGCTATTTTCATCCCCCCTTAGTTCCGCTTGCTCCATCCCTCCCTCCTTCCTTTGCACTTCATGCTCGCCCTCGTTTTCTCTGCCTCATTCCTTGCTTGGTGTGCCTCTCTGCCCATCCCCCTATTTTCTATCTTTCACGGTCTCTTCTTCCCTTCCGCGTTTGCCGTCTTTTCTCTCTTTCTCCGTGTATCTCTCCCTGTCACACTCGCTTCTCTTCCTATCCCTCTCCCTCCCCTCTACTTCTCTTTTTCTCTTCTATCCCCCCGCTCGCTGTCTCCCCCACCTCTGTCTTCGTTTGTTAATTATTCGGTGGTCATTGATGAAAAGCCGAGACTTTTTTTGTGCTATATTAGCACATTAAAAACACTGTTACCCAGTACAGAACACTGAATCAAATCCCTTCAGTCGCTTGGTCTGATATTTCTAGCCCCTCCATCATTCTCGGAAACATCTGGAAATAAATTCCAGCGCTCCCCCCCCAGCTCAGCTGGATGTCCGTTCACAAGGGTTCACTATTGGAAGCCGAGGCGGGGACAGAAAGCTGCTGTTCCCTGGCCGGCTCTGTGTGCCTGGTCAGCCGCCAGCTGTGCCCTGCAGCTGGCAGGAATTAGTTCCAGCCTGCATCAAGGTGGCTGTAAGTACTTCCTTATTTATATGCCAGCATAGTTAGAGCACTCGTTAAAAAAGCAGGACTGACTGAAGTCACCTTCATGTATTTATTTCCGTGTTTTAAATAGAGTAGCGGCGGTCAAGTGGGCCAGATTTCATGAGTCACATTCCCCAGTCAATCCTTTGTTTTTACCAAACCCGCCCTTCGAGTTATTTTACTTTTTAACCCCCAGCGTTTTAATTGTAAAAGCTGAAGTACAAGTCCCAGAATACAAAGCGCTGTGAGAGCGAAAAGCCCGGGCTGGCTAAAACTGACCTATGTCGTTAAGATTAAAGCAACTGTGTGCTTGATCTTGATTTTGGAACAATAATAATGTTTTAAACTCTTTTAATGCACTTTTCGGTGTCACAGCTACAATGCTTAATAATTAGCAACTGTAAGCCTTAGAACAGACAACAGGCGCCACTGTGCCACAAGGCCGCCCGAGTCCCCCTCTTTCAGTGACACCTCATTTGCAGAAACCACGGGTGCACCCTGCTTCTTTAGCACCTTCCTCTCTGCTGGAAACAGACTGCCGGCGCCACAGGGGCAATCTAGACAGAGCCATCCCGGTTGATGAATTGTTCGGAAATGTATTGTGTTGCAAGTAAAGAAAACAAGAGAGGAAAAGCTAGCCACAGACATCCGCCTTACTAACACAAAAAAAATTAAAAAAATAACAAATTTGACTGGATACAGCAAACACATGTACTTTTCAAAGAATACACACTATACTACCTTAGTTTTTTTCTAATTTAATTTTATGTTTCGAAATTTTGTTACATGAAAATCACTCTAATCTTACACTGCTTTGGAGCCTCTTACAGCCTGTCTCTGGTCTATAGGAGACACCCCTTGGTGTCTGGTTTTGGTTTATAAGAAGCACTTCACCCTGTCTGTCTCTGGTGTAATAGACACAGCCATTGCTGTCTGTTTGTGGTCAGGAGCCAGCACCTCACGCTGTCTGTTTATCATTTGTAAAAAAACAGCTCTTTATGCACAGCTATAATCTGGAAAAAAAACATCACCTATAAGACTTTTAGCAGTAGGAGGTGCCACCTACTTCCTGCGTATTGATAGTAAGGCCAGTTTTTTACTTTACTTAATGATGTGGTCTATAAAACAAATTTTGCCCAATGGTGTCAGAGAGCTTTACAATAGAACTTAGTACGTTACATAAGGGAGATTACACATTAAGAAGTAAGAAATGCATGTCTTACTGTAGGCTTATAGTTGGGGACCGTCTGGTCAGAGTCTATTCTTATGTGTAAGGCTGTGGTTTGATATCCTTCACACTAACGCCTGAGTCTGGCTGTTAGTTTTTCACCCTGACGGTTCTTTGCCATGCCTCACTTTGCTACCTGGGTCTAGCAGTCACTCATTCATTCTTCATCAATCATCCCCACTACAGCTGCATACATCGCAAAAACATCGTCCCAGTTAGCACCACCCTCGAATAATTCTGCACCATTAGTCACCACAAATACTGCATTTAAACACACACAGTCAATTATTTACCCTGTCCCTGCTTTGCTATATCTCACATTGATGCTCGAGGTTAACAGTCACTTATTCATCCAAGCAGTGCTTTCCCATGCCTCACACTGCCACCTGGGTCTGGCTCTCTCTGTTTCATTCTTCCACCACAGCATCACTCAGGGGCACCACAACATCACTATGCGCTACCACAGCATCACTGAACGCCACAGCATCACTCGTCGCCACTACAACATCTCTCAGCGTCACCACAGCATCTGTGCAACCATTCAACAACAACTGGCTCAAATATGTTCTCTCAATGTTTCAAGCTGTATTACAAATGTCACAAAAAATGTTGATATTTCCCTTCTGTTCTTGGATTTTCGTCACAATAAAATACACTGACCATAATCTTCACAAAAGTTATTTACAAATGTTTAAGCTATTGCCATTATAAATTACAATAACTTATTTAAGCATTAATTATTTTAAAAAAATTAAGACATTGTTATTTGTAATATCAATACATCTAAGACACGTACCTACAACACATATTGCATTACAAATGCTATAGGTGTCACATTTGCGGAAGTTAAAACTATTGGCATTGTAAATGATAAAGCTATTAATTTCGCTATTTTCAAAACCAACACATAAATAAAACATTTGTCATTTACAATACCAATAGCTCAAACTTTCCTAATGCGAGACCTATTGCATTGCAAATGCTTGTTAACTTTTCATTACCAGCAGCCCCCTAATACTTTTACCCGACGTTTAGATCGGACTTGATAATCTAGCTGCCGCATTGTTACTAATTATAGATTGACTGATCTTTAGCCTGCACAAGGGACTATTTTACATCTAAAAAGTTCCCCCGATCATTGCGCTGTCTCGCATTGTCTCCTCTGTGCACTGTATAGGGAAAGGCATAGTTTTTTGCCACTTTTGCTCCCTGTCGCCGGTAAAGCTAACAGGACAGGCGTTAATGTGATAAGCAGTATGTGTTCGAGCTTGTGATTACACGCCATCTGGTTTCAGCCAGTTCTGGTCTTTAGCTTCCTAAAAGACTGTTGAGGACTGCCACAAGCCTGGCTTATTTTCTAGGCCAATGCTCCCACGAATTCCCCCCGCCCGCCCCAACATAGAGGAGCTACCTAAATTTACTAAATGATGCGATATCTGAATCCTCTCCCCTAGCGCACCCATATTAAGATACGTTACTCTCCCTTTAAATATAATACAGATGGGTTGACACTCGATCCAATTTACATAGCGAGTATTTCTATATAATTTGCACACGGCCTGCTCACATGCGGTGTACATCACCTCCCCTGGCATGCAACTGATCCCTACCATGCCGCCTTCAAGGAGACTGGGCCATCAGTGGAGTCAACATAGAGTATAAAAGGGCCACAATGAACAATAATCATATAGATCCAATCAATCAATGCACCATCTGATGTGCGTACCCCGCCAGTGCCCCAAAACTGCTGACCAGTGCAGGCCACCATAAAAAGCAGGGACACCCACCTCTGAGGAGCACCCGCTCATGTGCCGCCTCTCTGGGGGCTAGTCTGATGCCCTGCCACGTGGTTTGTGGACGTCCTTGCATGCACGCTTCTCCCTGTAAAATTGTTGAACTGGATAACGAAATAAGCTCTGGCAGTAGGCCGCGAATATAATGACACACGCAGCCTTTCATGGGTGGGTCATGGCATAAGGCAGTGGTTCCCAAACTTTTTTGACCTGTGGCTCCCTTGACTAAAATGGCAGTTGGCCATGGCTCCCCACCATTTTTTTACCGTTTGCCAGTAGGCCGGGTGATGCAGTGACAGTCACATGCCATGTCACTGTGCACAGGCAGAGTCAGTCGCCTACTAAAGTTAGTACAGTAGGGATGGCGCAGTCAGTTGGGTGGCAGACTGGGAGGGCTAGTGAACAGCAAGTAATATACTGTCAGTGGCGCCAGGTCAGTGAGCATTGGCAGAGCTAGTAGGCACACTCCAGGTCACAGGGGCTGAGGCAGGGCAGGACAGTAAGGTTGGGTGTAAAACGAGATAAATGGCAGAAGACAGGGCTGTGTAAGATCCAGCCAGCTCAGTGGGGCTGGGGTAGAGCCATTCTCATGGCACGAAGAATGGACGGGCAAGAGGCAGTTTTGTAGCATGCTGGTATGGATAAGGTAGAGTCAGTTGCACAAGGTCAGTGTGGGGCACAGGACATGAATGACTTTGAATATAGGTCTGCTGCCCACACACCTAACAGCCCACTCCGGCTTCAACGCTGCTGTCTGTCATCTGTCGAAATTGATTGTAGTGTAGTTCCTATTATCCCAATAGGCTCTGCGCATTGGAATAATATCTTCAATAGTATAGACGTAGGACAGAGGTTAACTAGGTCTTCTACTGACGATATTAGACTTAAAGTTTAGTGTTTGCCAGCTAGCTCAGAGTTCACTAGAAACTTTCTCAAATAGACAAGGAGGAGTTTAACCTCCCTGGATAGACAAGAAGGGATTTAGTTTCTGACAACCATAGAACATGACAACTTTGCTCTCCCCTAATCAAGAGTGTATCTCTAGAGTCGTGTGAAAACAAAAGACAACTTATTTTACTCAGTCAGTTCAGTGCATCCTTAGTTTCACCACATTGTAGAGAAAAGGAAGAGACGGGCGTGTTCAATAAAAGATGTTATTTATTGATCAGTCTCTTTTCTCATACAAGATAAATGAATCGCTATTATTGCAATACTTATTGTTAAGTAGAGTGCATACAGTAAAAACAGAATTATAAAATAATACTGTAAAAGCATTGATATGGTTTCTTAGCCATATGATACTTAAAATTGATAAAATAGATACATACATATATACATTGACTAATCGTACTCAACTGGTGCTTCTAACTACGCCTACCCCAATGTACCTGACCTAAGCCTAATACGTGGGCGGGAGTAGATAAGTAGCAGTTTAAGTTAAGTTTGCTTTGCCAAGGGTCTGCTTCAAGAATTCTCTGCAAGGGGTTATTCAGTTCAGTACCTGGGATTTAGAAGGCTGGAGGGCTGGTATCTCTATCTCAGGGCTTGATATCCCAGCTGCCTGCAAGGGCGGCTGGAAGCGCCGGAGCTGGATTTCTCGGCAGGAGAAAAGGCAGCGTCTCTTTCTCAGCGCGTCAGAAAGGAGGGGCAGCGTCTGTGGGCTTCGCTGTCAGCTGGGCTCCTCGGCAAGTCTCGCTGCTCCAATCTTGTCACCACCTCGTGTGTTTGCTTAAGGCAATGTCGGTATTATTTATACCTGAAAGGTGCCGACATTGACGTAAGGATGGACATAAATACGTCAATAAGGATGTCATAAGAACTGGTCGTTCGCACATTCTTTACTGAAGTTCTCGGCTAAATCAAAACAATGGCTGCGGGGATTTCCCAGGTCGCTGTAGGTTTGATTTGTTTTGAGAACTCTGTATGCCTATTAGGGGGCTGGAGAAATAGTGCTTGCCTAATGAGATGGCATGCGCTATGACCTAATCAGATAACGTGCTTCTGTGCCGTTGTATGGCTAATCAGATAACGGGTTTTTGTGCAGTTGAATGGCTGCTAGTTAATTATTAACCAGACAAGGGTCAGAAATAGGGGGATCGATACAGTACCCATAGTAAATACATCACACCCACTCCACGTAATCTATGTCCATATTTACAAATCTAGGCATAGTAAACAAAACTAGTAGTGCATGTGTATACCGAACCACCCCAAAATACAATCAAATGCATTTTGAAAATTGGAAATGCGAAATACACGAAAAGATGAGTATAGTTACTATATGCACTTCAAGCAGTATAATAATGCAAAATCTAATACGCATATTTTGAAATCAGCATGAACGAAATGCGGAAATTACACATGAAATGGCTCTTAATACAGAAGAAAAAATTCGAGACCATCTCATCACAAAATCATAAATACTTGTGAACATGCTAGAGGGTAGCTAATGTCTCTAGAGTAGCTAAAAATAGAAATTTTGTTCTCTAAGAATAGTTTTACTTTAAGCAGAAGATAAGTGTCCCAAAAAATCGTAAATAATTTTGGAAATGGAAAAAAAAAAATGTCCCGCTCTCCGTAAAAGCTGGTGAGAAAATTTCTTATTGCTTTATTTTCAAAGTTGAAGGCGAAATTCAGGGTGTAGGGAACGCCGTGTGCTAGTTTGCTCAAAGTCATTCTTTCTGCTCTGGTGAAAACATCATATTGTTGAGACTTTCGAAAAAACTGTCAACTGCTTCTTGCCAAAGTTCCACTAACTCGGAAAAATTAATTAACATGCATTCATGAGCATGATTGCCTTCATTGATGTTTCGATCAGCATAGCTGACAGAAGGTCGTACCTGATCGATGCTGCTTTCATCTTGTACTTCACTACTCTTCAATCGTAGTGGTGAAGTCTCCACGAATGCCGTCATCAGGATTGGTAGCCGCTGGGGACAGTACAATGCATGAGCTGTTACCGGACCCAACAAAGTCTCTGCGTCCATTGGCACATCCGATTGTAGTGTCAGACAGGTGTCCAACACGCATTCTTCGCCGCATAGCAAGCACCTTAATACAGGCATAACACAACGTTGCCACATCGGTCTAAATGAAAGAAACCAAGTCATGTTCAGGTCTCTAAGCCGGGCTATTCCAAGGACTTTAGTTATGCGGTCCCTGTACCGTATGGCTGAGATTGTTTCTTCCATTGTCGCTGTTGTCTTGTCTGTGACGTGGTTTGCCATAGCGAAGTAACAGGATCAAAAATAGGATGCCTGCCACTAGTCCCAAAAGGAGAGGAAGTCCGCCAAAGATGGAATGGACAAAATCAGGAAAAATACCCAGGATGGCTTTGAATGGGGTTAAAGCTCCCGAAAACACTGTCTTAAATACACTCGAGATTCCACTTGTATCAGAAATATTTAAGATTTCGCTCAGTATTTCTGCGAAATGTATGGGGGAATTGGTTGATAACAGTGAATGAATCTCTGCAGTTGTCCTTGCAACTTGGAGATCATACGTTTTTTTTGATGACGTTAACCGGGTTGGCATCTGTAGGAGCACAGTCTTCATTCTGCTTAAAGTATCAATTCGAATAGAAGAAATTTTCAAACTGGGCCATAACCTTGCCTCCCTGTCTCGAGCATCGTTTGGGAACAATACTCGTTCACAGCACATGACCTTCGTAGTCACGGTTATGAGATAAGGTTTTCCGGGCAGCAGACTGCAACATCTGCGATCTACAATTAGAATGTAACTCCCGTTCGAGAGTCTCCTAAAGAATGGTTCTATTTGTGTTGCAGGTGTGCCTAGCTGGTGACATGAAAGGTTATTTGTAGTCCCTTCACAGGCTCCATGCAAACTAATACCCTGACAGAGAAGTGTACCGCTTAGTGACCTTGCACAATTATTGCCACTAAGAAACACATTCTGGCCTTTATTAGTAACACATGTGTGTGTATAGGGCAAGTTCCATGTTGACTTAATGTACCCTTTACCCAACCTTTCATACTGGCCTGCCTGTATATATTTTTGGCAGTATTGAAACTGGAAAGTTGTTATCGGGATATTAATTATCCCATGTATTATCCATTCAATGACAGGTCGTTCTGACATTGTCAATGGTAATCTCTCAAGTTTTTCAATGCTCAGAATTGTATAATCAGCACCCTTCTGTGCCAAACTGATTTGTTTATCAGTAAGGTTAAAGATATTAAATAGTGACGTTGTGTTGATTAAACGCCAAGGCACATAGCCTGAACGCAGATTTTGTAACGTCCAGCCAAGTTGTACAATAGAACGCAATTGGGACTGACCGTGTTGTAACATCAGTAAGTCTTGCGATATTATATCGATTGCTGAAGACACAATACTGTCCAGTGAATATATTCTGGAGGACAGAGTCATTAACCCATTGTCCACAACAGAAAGTGATTTTTCCAAATGAATACGGTCAATTTCCCGTAGTTTTTCTGCTGTCTCAATTTGAGTTTCTTTCCAAGCTTCATTGTAAGCTGCATATAGAGAGGCCGCTATGAAACGTTTTTGCGTGGTCCCATAATGAAATCACGCAAGTCAGCACCCTCTTGAAGTAAAGTTAGGTGTTGCTTAATTTCTGCCAGTGTGGATGTTTGTAGCCATTGAAGGCAGAGCTTGCACACTGTAAGTAGTTACTATCCCTGGATGTTGTCTTTGGGAATATCTAGGGTCTGGCCTGGTCAATTTGAACCCCTGTATTTTGTTCAGGAATCTGTCTTGACAGTTATTTGTGTCTGTGGGCCAGATCAACCATTGTTTCCAATCAGGATGTGTTCTGTTTTGGTTTAAAATATGGTTCACGTCTATCTCAACATCTATAGAGCTATTACTGTTCGTTGTTGGCTTTGGAATAGACGGTTTGTTTAAGTCTTTGATTTTGGCTAAGCCAAGACAGGTAGTTTGTTGAATAGTTTAAACAACAAGGAGGACAAAGTTCCTATGCCAGGGAGCAAAAAGTCACCCATGCATCGTGGTGCAAAAAGTCACCCATACTTAAAAAATTGAAAGAGAAAGAAAGGAAAAAGAGAAAGGGGTATTCCTAGGTATGAAAGACCCAAAATTATGAGAGGGAAAGACATTGTGTTTCCTCTGTTGCCCTCACACACCCCGAAGAGTGTCATGCTTCATCATCGGGCGTTTGCTCCTCGTAGGGCCGGCGCTGCAATTCCCTACGGGTCCCCCGAAGGGTCACTTTATCGGAGATCTTTTAGAGGAATGCCGGATGATGCATGCGGGTGTGCGGGTAATGAGTCAAGAGGAGGGTAAAGAAAAATCGTGCCAGTGTGATAGATTGAAATTAAAACAAGGGTAAACATGCAGCGATATGTTTAAAAGTATACCCTTGGCAGTCAATACTGCTAAAAAATTATTGACCCAAGAGGCCTATTATGCCTAGGTGTCAATTGTCAAGGTCAACATGTTTCGCGCTTCCGTTGCCCATAGGTCGTTAGCGCTTCGTCAGGACCATAAAGAATATATAAAGTGCACGTGATTTAGTGAGTATAAAAATTACCCTCTTATCTCAATCAGGGTGGAGTAGAACCTGTGTACCCTTATCATGGTCACAGCTAATAGGTGGAAGCCACTCCTGAATGAAGCCTAGGAAATTGAAAAAGAACAAAACAAAGTAATAAGACAGCATCGATGACAACTTGATGCCGCAAAATGTACCACATGTGTGTACATCAATTACACTTAAGCAATAAAGTAGAAAGGCACACAGGACAGGTTGATCGTAACTGGTCAAAAAAAGGTGGGGGGCTTTGTTTAATGTGGTTTTGGCCCCTACCCTACATAGCATCAATATTGAAAAAAGGCGGGGAGGAGTTTAAGTGGTCCTCAACCTAGTAAAGTTTAAAATATATGCTCCATACAACAAAGCAATCTATCCTGGTTTGTTCACTTAAAACGAGCGTACAAACTGTAAAGTGATAAGTGCTCAAAGAATATGCTCACCAAGCACTGCGTGAAGTGATCCTACGTGGTCAGAATTATGGGCGCCCACAAGTAACCGGGCTGTAAAAACAAACACAGAGACAGCCGCATACAGGCACATTAGCCAATCATCTGAAGTGCTGGGCCGAGTGCTCACAGTGCAGGATATTGCATCTTTGAAGTACTTACAAATGAGTGCGGGTGCTGCCTTCTTATAACCTACCCAAGACCACGCTTCTGCCGAAAGGAGACTCACATCGGCAAAACCGCCGGTTTAAATGCACAGGCCGGGTCAGGTGTGAGGCAGTATCCTTTTCCGGGGAGGAAAGGAATCCTAGTGAGAAGCGACTTAATGCGCATGTGTGAGCACCGGAGATAAACGCGTATGAGCTTTAATCGGGCACACTACTCCCCTGCTCATGCGCAATGGCTCACTACATGATCAATGAACGGGAATTGTCGAAAAAATACCCAGACACATACAGGCAATTTGCAAAATGAAATAATTAAGTACAATGCCCTCCATCGCCACATAATTTACCATAAAGGGGTTATCTTAATGTCATATCTGGACCGCACTTCGTCCTGCAAGTAATATAGCCCTGTGATACTGCTACCTAATCGTGAACACTCAAATGGACTCCAGCACTTTCTTAAAATACAATTTGTTAAATTGCTATCTTAAAGGGTTATCCATTACGTAACTTGCGCACATCTACAGTTACGAAAGTGGGGCAAAAAATCACTGCATCGCAATGGCAATGAAGTCCAGGTATACTGTGAAACCAAGTCCCACTGAAAAAGTAATCCTGTCTCGTATGCCTCACGAAAAGAAAAGAAAGAAAGGACAGAATAAAATTAACGTTCCCACGGCTAAACAGCCGTGCTCAATATATGTATCAAAAAGAGAGGGGGGGACCAAGGAGCTTATAAGGTCCAGTGTCCGTGCTCCGAAAATCAATGTTTAAACAACAAGGAGGACAAAGTTCCTATGCCAGGGAGCAAAAAGTCACCCATGCATCGTGGTGCAAAAAGTCACCCATACTTAAAAAATTGAAAGAGAAAGAAAGGAAAAAGAGAAAGGGGTATTCCTAGGTATGAAAGACCCAAAATTATGAGAGGGAAAGACATTGTGTTTCCTCTGTTGCCCTCACACACCCCGAAGAGTGTCATGCTTCATCATCGGGCGTTTGCTCCTCGTAGGGCCGGCGCTGCAATTCCCTACGGGTCCCCCGAAGGGTCACTTTATCGGAGATCTTTTAGAGGAATGCCGGATGATGCATGCGGGTGTGCGGGTAATGAGTCAAGAGGAGGGTAAAGAAAAATCGTGCCAGTGTGATAGATTGAAATTAAAACAAGGGTAAACATGCAGCGATATGTTTAAAAGTATACCCTTGGCAGTCAATACTGCTAAAAAATTATTGACCCAAGAGGCCTATTATGCCTAGGTGTCAATTGTCAAGGTCAACATGTTTCGCGCTTCCGTTGCCCATAGGTCGTTAGCGCTTCGTCAGGACCATAAAGAATATATAAAGTGCACGTGATTTAGTGAGTATAAAAATTACCCTCTTATCTCAATCAGGGTGGAGTAGAACCTGTGTACCCTTATCATGGTCACAGCTAATAGGTGGAAGCCACTCCTGAATGAAGCCTAGGAAATTGAAAAAGAACAAAACAAAGTAATAAGACAGCATCGATGACAACTTGATGCCGCAAAATGTACCACATGTGTGTACATCAATTACACTTAAGCAATAAAGCAGAAAGGCACACAGGACAGGTTGATCGTAACTGGTCAAAAAAAGGGGGGGGGGCTTGTTTAATGTGGTTTTGGCCCCTACCCTACATAGCATCAATATTGAAAAAAGGCGGGGAGGAGTTTAAGTGGTCCTCAACCTAGTAAAGTTTAAAATATATGCTCCATACGACAAAGCAATCTATCCTGGTTTGTTTACTTAAAACGAGCATACAAACTGTAAAGTGATAAGTGCTCAAAGAATATGCTCACCAAGCACTGCGTGTAGTGATCCTACGTGGTCAGAATTATGGGCGCCCGCAAGTAACCGGGCTGTAAAAACAAACACAGAGACAGCCGCATACAGGCACATTAGCCAATCATCTGAAGTGCTGGGCCGAGTGCTCACAGTGCAGGATATTGCATCTTTGAAGTACTTACAAATGAGTGCGGGTGCTGCCTTCTTTGTTGAATAGTGTCATTCAAAAATATAATTTGTTCTGGGATCATGCAGGCTCTGAACAATGATTCTATACCTTGTACTTGCCAATCTTTTGTACCCCAAACAGTTTTTGCTTCAATGTTATTGTTCCAGAAATCAAAACCAAATGTATTCATTTGCTCAAAAAATGAATCTGAATATATCAATTTTGTGTTTGTAAGCATGGTCTTCATACCTGTCTTATTCGACAATTTGAAATAAAATGTTTCTGCATTACTTGTGTTAAACCCTGAAAAATATGAATATTTATCAAAAAATGTTTTAGAAGTACCCTTTGGAGGAGTAGCACAATGTTCCCATTGGTTATAATTTAAAACATTTCTAGGTTGTGCAGATTTATGGAGATAATGGTTACCATAGTGGTTGTAGCAGAACATTTGATCATAATTAGACGAACCCTGCAAATAATCATGTTCTGTAAATTTAGCAGACATTACTAGGTCAGACATCATATCATTAATACTTTCAAAGTCCCAATCATCAGCAAATGTGCTTGGTTTTACAAAGTCACTTAACGAGATCTTAAATTGATGTGGATACTTCAGGATTTCAACCGGGCCATAGATTTCATAATCAGTATTGTCCCATGCTACACCGCCTGGTATAGGATTGGCTGTGAAGTTCACTGAAGAAAGTTCTCTTTTCTCGACATGTGAAGATGTGTGTGGTTTAAGGACCAAGTTGATTTTCTGGCTTGCTGTGTCCATTTTAGCATATTTTCCCTCAATGAAATGTCCCAAGCATAGTACCATGATGAGCCAAAGTATGAGGACAAATGCACCTAATGTCACCCAAATTTCAATACATGGAGAAGTCAGATAGGTTCCCTTTAGTTGATGAAAAAGTTGCTCTGCTTTGTCTTTAAAAGTTTTTGTTGATGGCTGTACTTCTGGTTCACTTGGATCTTCAGAAAAATCATCGAAGTTGATGAAGTAGCCGGATGCCGTTCTGTCAATTGTTCCAATTGCTTCTGGATTACTTTTTGCTTTTGGATTTTGCTTTGTTTCATTAGAAAAGTCTGTAGTTACATCATCGTAGGTCGGTGTTTCTTGATGAAAAGCTTTGATTTGGGGTTTAAGAGGTTTAAGTTCCATTGCTTTGTTGCATAGTCCTTGTTGTTTCACTGTAGATTTTTCAAATGTGATCAGTCTTTCAGTTTGAACCTCTGTGGATGTAGCAAACTTTGGTGTTCTGCTACTTCTTGGGAGTCCACTTGGCCTACTATTTGTTATCGGCCACATGATTGTGGTTTAACCAGGTCGATGGATATGACTCGGTTCTCCTCTTTACCAGCAAGGGGCGGTAGTACTACTGATCTTGTCCCGTTGATAGACAAGACAGGAACTGCTTTTCTGTAAGAAGGCCCAAATTCCTTCTTTACCGCGATCTTCTCTCTGACCAGAACCCCGACTTTTGGAATCCAGACAGGCCTTGCTGGGACAGGTGGTTTTTCTTCAGTGGTTGTTGGCTGCTGTTTCAACTTTATGTTGCTCAGGTCTTTTCTTGTTTCATTTAAGTCCTGTAAAATAGCCAAACGATCTTTGATATCAAAGCATTTATCTTTAACCACTGAAGTCTGACTATCAAGGTCCTGGATCAACATTCTAGTCCCGAACAATAGTTCGTACGGACTGAGTCCTTTCAGAGAATTTCTTGGCAGGTTATTAAGACTACGTTGGACACTTATTAAATGTTTGACCCACCCAGCTCCTGAACCTAATACCTTTGCTGTTATAGATTGCTTTATGCCTTGGTTTTTTCTTTACACCATCCCGTTTCCCTCAGGAAGGAAGTGAGAAGAGTCCTGCAATGCAATGTTCATTCTGGCCAGGCACCCCCCATAAGCTGTTTTAGAGCTAAAGGAAAGATTTTGGTCAGAACGTAACATGCTTCTAGCGTATATGCCATTATAGACTCGCAAATCTTTGTATAACAGTTCCGACGTCAGCCGAAAGCTGGGGTCTACATTATAAGTGAAAATAGTCTCTACATGTTAATATGACGCATTATTCATACTGGGTGTGTTTATGTTGTGGAAGAGGTGTGGCGCCGCGGCCAGGGCGACTGACGCTGGAATCTGGGGACCACGGTTCGATCCCCGGCTCCGGCGGCAGGTTAGCCCAGCACCATGTGACTCTGGGCAATAGCTCGCTTAATCTTCCCGACGGCCCCCCAGCGCCTAGAGACCCTTACGGGTGATTGTGCGCTTTACAAATGTGGACTTTACTTTACTTTTATGTTGGTAGCCTATTCCTTATTGAGCGAAAAACCGTGGGAATATACCGTTTCGTTCACCACTGCGATCTCTGTTGCAGTTTGGACAGTTCCTCGCGAATAGGTGTTGGTCCAGACTCATTCCTGGCCACCAGTATGTTGTTTGTAATTCTGCTAGAGAATTTTTAATTGTGCGATGTCTTAGACCCTCGCCAATATGTGCGTCTACTATTAACAAGACTCTCTTGTCCGTGTTTGGAATTACTCTATCCCCCACTCCAGGGATTCGAGCAAAAGGGACTGAGTTTGCATCGATTATGTATGTATAACTGAGTGGGTAATTGATCGGTAGCGCTGAGCAGTCGCCTTTTGATGACGTTTTTACTGCTAGCACAGTTTCACCGTCAATGTATTTTTACTGCACGCTTCTTTGTAGCTACGGAAGCCGATTTTGTTGCTACCGCTGTGGCTGTCTCAGCCAATGAATTCCCTGCAACGTGAACGCCATCACGCTGATGACTCAGTGAATGTATCACGTGAGTTTTTGGTAGTTCTTTCTGTAAAAGAACTACTTGTTCCCAAAGCACTTTTTGCTTTATTGTTGCACCTGTGTCATCTTTGTAACCGTTTTGAATCCATTTCTGTAAATCGTTATTGTATGATTTGACGCAGTAATACGAATCGCACACTATAAGTGTCGGGAATTCGCGATCGGCATTATCTAGCGCCATTTTTAACGCTATTATTTCAGTTTGTTGTTCTGAATTATTTTCCACTGAGTGTGTTTTTGTACGAAAATAGGGAACCTCCTACTTGCCGAAGTTTGGACGGTGACACTATCTTTTCACAACCCCCTGACAAAATGCCTCAACAGACTGGGGTTGAGTGGTGTAACCCACTTTTCCAATCTATAATACTCAGCAAAAAAAATAATAATAAAGAGTTTGTTCTCCACCTATCCACTCCTTCAACAATATATTAATATGCATTATTTTAGATGAACCTATTGTCTCTTCATCTATCCCTCCGTTAGGTATATTATTGTTTGGCATAATCATGTGCTAAAACTTTTGCCTCTTATCCTATCCACTCCTTCATTGCATAATGTCATTGCATAACGAGTCTGTATAAATTGCATAATTTCTCCTGTCATGAGATTAGGTGTTTGTAATTGTGACCTGATGCAGTTGAGCATGTACTTTTAATTTGAAATAAAATTTCGTTATTAACCTTACCAAGAGTCCTTAATTAATTTTGACCAAATAGTTGGTAAGTTAGTAATTATCATTGCCATCAACTATTCAACTAATTGGTTCATCGACCAAGTCGAAAAAATTTGATATCAAGATTAGTTATTTAACGGATGTCCCAAAGGGATCTATAAAAATAAATATCTGATGAAACGACCAGATCCTTAATGATCTGTATGTCCTGGCATACAGATCATTACCCTCCGTAGAGGCGTGTAAAGATCAGCAGCCCACCTGAGGTGCTGGGACAACATGTCGCAAGCAGGATCAATGTGTATCCTTGGCTGGTGTAGTTGGGTGATGGAGGAGCTGGGTCACGAGGTATAGTTAGAAACCTGTGATTTCTTGACTATTGCAACTGTTGGGGGTATGCAATATTGGGAAATGTCAGGTTTGACGAATACCTCTGAATAGGGCATATTTGTTCATGCTGTTTGTTAGACCTGGCATCATTGGTGTGAGTCTCCCTTCCATTTTTACGATTGCCTCCTCTGTTCTGATATGTTTTTGCTGGATTTATGCTTTGGGCACTGTGCCACTGCTGATCAGTGCCACAGTGCAAGTGCTCCCTAATTAATGTACTAATGGTTATTCCATGATTTAGTTATTTGATTTACCTGTCAGCCCCTAGTACAGTGCACCATGTGTGCCCAGGGCTTGTAAATCAAATGCTGCTGGTGGGCTTGCAGCACTGGTTGTGCCACTCACAGAAGCAGCTTGCAAAGTGTGTCTCAGGCCTGCCATTGCAAGACCTGTGTGCAGTCTAGCACTGCCATGTCGACTTGGCCAAGTACACCCACTTGCCAGTCTCTAAATCTTCCCTTTGCTTCATATTAGACACCTCTATGGTAGGCCCACGGGCAGGGCGCATTGTAAGTATAAGGTAGGACATGCTCTGATGTGGGTAGCATGTTCTAATAGTGAATTACAGACATTTACGTTTTTCACTATTGGAGGCTACCTGTTCTCATAGGCCAGAATGGGCAGTTAGATTATTATATTCTTATAATCCTAACTGACTCAGGGAACACGGTAGAAATTCGAATTTAGTATGCCTGAACTCAGAATAATAAAATACATATTTTAGTAAAGTTTATTTTAATATTCTGTGTTTGCAAATACCACTTTATGAAAGTAGGTATTTGCTTGCCTAACCATTTGAGCCTCTGCTGGGTTGTGTATTCCTTGTCTGGCTTTGTGAGTGACAGGGCTGGGGGATTCCAGGAGACAGGCTGGGGCAGCCCGGTATTGAATAGAGAGATCTGCATCTAGATGGGAGGGAGGAGTTGCACCTAGGACCTGAATAGGGCTGGACCATCCCTCTACAATGCTGGCTCCACCCCCTGTGGCTTGTCTGATGTCTCTGCCCTGCACTGTGAAAGGAGAGGAGGAATCATGTCAACAGAGTGCTCCAGAGCTGTATCTTCCCTCCCCTGTGCTGGCTCCACCTCCTGTGAGGCGGCTGATGTTTCTGCCCTGCACAGTGAAAGGAAGAAGAGAGTCATTTAAACAAGTGCTCAGGAACTGGTTTGGACTAGGCAGAGGCCTCTCTGCCTTCAGAGAACAAAGGATGTTGGGGTATAAATACTGGGACCCTGATCCCAAGAAATTAGATCACTTCTGGAACAAGAAACCTTTCTGCCAAGGAGAAGAACTAAGGAAGCTGTAGGAGTTGTACTACCCCTCTGCCAGTATGCTGTTTGCTGGGTTGGCCTGCAGTGGTTGCGTCATTGCCAAGGGAAAGGAGAAGGAACTTAGTAAGGACTTTCATCTACAGAATATTCTCCGAGGGCTTGAACTGTGCTTGCCTCCTGCTGAAGTCTCAGGGCCAAAAGACTTCACCTCCAGCTCCCTCCTGAATTTCCTTGCTGGGAATTCTGACTCCAGTCACTTGCGTGCCGATGGAAGCTGGAAGAGCAACGCATCGAGAAGAAGCGTGTCGCCGCCGCAGCTGAAATCATCGCAACGCTGGAAAAGCGAGCCTTTGTCACATCTCCCTGGAAGCATGTGTTCATCAAAGCTGCCCGCTGTCGCATCACCAGAGAAGCGTGACACCATTGAGAGAGTTGCCATCGCATCACCGGAGAAGCGTGTTGCAGGGCCTGTCGCGGCTCCAGAGTACAGCGTCGTCACAAGGCTGCCAGGGCGTCATCGCATCGTCGCCGCATCAAGGGCACCATCTTCTTGCATCGCAACCGGATCATTGCATTGCATCAAGGCGCCATCTTGTGCACCGCAACGGGCCCGCAGGCCGAGAATCTATGCATCACCTCCGCACCGGTAAGGCTTATGAGTCCCCTACTCTGCGCAAGCATTGAGGAAGGAGGCAACCGTTCCCCTTTTGCGAGCCTTTTGTTCAATTTGCTTTATGCATCCAGGTACTTTGTTGAGAACCTTGTCGTATTTACCAACAACTTGAACAAAGAGACTTTAATCATCTTTTAAGTAATCTTAAGTGTAGTATTGTGGATGTTTGTTGTTTGTGGTCTTGTGTTTAAGTCTATATAAAGAATACTTCTTTTTATAAAACCTGTGTTGTGTCCATCTGTAGTGTTTTTACTGTATTACTGTTTATATTCACAAATGCTTAACACACTGCCTCTGAGATAAGCCTGTCTGCTCATGCCAAACTACCAAAGGGGTGAGCAGGGGTTATTAAGTAGTGTAATCCCCTTATCCTGACTTAGAAGTAAGGGTCCCTATTTGGATAAAGCTGAATACCATTGCCAACTAGAGACCCCCAGATCTAACATTGGTGGTCAGCGGTGAGGATTTGGACTTTGCATTTGTGTTTCATATACAGTGATTGCAGACCAAACGCGACCACATACTTTCTTTTAGAATTCTTTTTCCTAGGACTGTTAGTTTTTCCTGAAAACTCCCAATTTTTTCTACCATGAGTAAACCAGCATCTGTTGCATCTATGGATCTTGCTTTTGAAGAAGAGAGGTTGGAAACCTTCACTGTGAAACAGCTCAAGTATCTCTGCAGGAAATTGAAAGTTGCTACACCAGGCATTTCTAAAAAGGAAGACTACCAAAAGGTGCTGAGGGCCTGGGTAGAAGCAAGAAATGTCCCTGATCTTGTGGTGGAGCCTGTTGGGGATGCAGATGGGCAAATTGATGGGACAGAGTTTCCAGCCAGGGGAGGGGTGTCATCCCCACCTGGCAGCAGCATCTCTTCCAAAGACCTGTCCCTGGACAACTGGAAGATGGGGAGAGAAATAGGGCACTGAAGCTGGAGTTGCCTACGCTTAAAATGGAGAGTCAGATGGAAACAGAGAGTAATAGGTTGTCCTTGGAAAGGGAGAAAATGAGAATGGAGCATGAGAGAATGTTGAGGGAGTTAGAGATCAAGGCCAAGGGCTTAGAGATCAATTCCTCTGGTGGCAGCGCACCATCTGTGCCTTCAGAAGGCAGGGTACATATTCCCAAGGATGTCATCAAAGATTTTAACAAAGGTGACGATATTGGGCAGTGGTTTGCAGCCTATGAGATAGCAATGTTGGCCCACCGGGTCCCTGAGAAGGATTGGGGAGCGGGGTTGTGGGGCCGCTTTTTAACTGAAGGTAGGGATACTTTGTTAGACTTGCCCAGTACTCATAGAATGTCTTATGCCCACATGAAAGGAGCACTGATGACAAGGTATGGGTTAACTCCAAAGCTCTATAGACAGAGGTTCAGGAATTGTAAGAAACTGGAGGGAACCACTTGGGTAGAATGTGTGTCTTTCTTTTGCAGAGCTATGGATGGTTGGGTGAGGGGTAGCAATGTTGATAATTTTCAAACGCTCTATGATTTGATTGCTAGGGAGCACTTGTCTGCTAATTGTTTTCCAGAGCTACACCAGCACCTTATTCATAGCAAGTTGACTAATCCAAGAAACCTTGCTGACGAGGCGGACCACTGGGTCAGTACCAGGATCCACAAGGGTCTTGTGGGAGACTCTGCCAAAGGTGGGCAGGGTCGCCAGCAGAAGAGTTGGGGGGACAGGGGTAAATAGAGGGAGTTCCAAAAATGTCCCCAAAGTAATTCCCAAGGGAACCAGGGTAAGGTTTCCCAGCCTCCCCCTGAAAAGAAGTCAGGACCCCCGACAGGTAAACCTGTTCATATAGGGAGCCTGTTACCTGCTTTCAGTGTAAGCAGGTGGGACACCATTGGTATTATTGTCAGTGTCCTCAGAAAGGACAGTATGTGCCACCCCGTGCACCACCTCTTCAGATGGCCAGTGTAGCCCTGGGTGGGGAGGAGCTGGGTGCCCAAGGCGGGTGGGGTCCCGCAGAAATGTCCTTGTCTTATTAGGAGACTTAGAGATGGTCCCTAAAACTCAACTGCCTGCTAACACTAAGAAATACAGGCAGTGGGTGACCATCAATGGCCATAGATTGGAAGATCTCAGAGACACAGGAGCAAGTGCGACAGCTGTCAAGTGTCACTTGGTCTCTGAAGAGCAGGTAGTCCCTCATGCATTCTTCCCAGTTGTTGCCGCTGACAGCACAGAGCGCCATTGCAAGGTGGCTCAAGTTCCCTTTGAGTGGGGGGGGTCTCTGGTACTCTTCAAGTAGCTGTGAGGCCAGCCATGCCTGTTGACTGTCTGTTAGGCAATGATTTAGAAAGTTCCTCTTGGGTTAAGGTGGAGTGGAATTCCCATTTTGAGATGTTGGGTCTGGCTGAGTGGGCATGTGTGACCACTCGGTCTATGGCAGCTAAAGGTGTTTAAGAGACCCTGGAGACTGAAAGTATGGCCCAGGGACCTGCCTTAAAGAGAAGAGGTAGGGGGTGTGGGAAACCAGCCCCCATTGTTCCCACAGTCCAGGAGGAGGCGGACATTCAGGGGGATGCCCTGGAACCCACAGGGAGGCAAGTTTCTGAACTGGGGAACCCTCCTGAGCTGACCAATTGGCAGCGTAGAAGGGGGTCCCTCCAGGGAGTAATTTTGTGAAGAGTAGCAGAAGTGCCCTTCTCTTGTGGGTTTGAGGCAACAGGCCACAAACCAGGCAGCAGGTGATCAGTCTGGAGCACATTGGATATACTGGGAGAATGGTCTCCTGTATAGCGAGCCTAAGGCTGCTGAGCCTGGGTCAGCCCGTGTGCTGGTGGTACCCCAGCGCTTCAGAGCCTTCCTACTGGGTTTGGCCATGATGTTCCTTTAGCTGGTCATCTGGGGCAGAACAAGACCATTGAAAGGCTTGTTTCCCACTTTTATTGGCCCCAGATGCGGAAGAGTTCAGATACTCATTGTAGGACCTGTCAAACTTGCCAGGCAAGTGGGAAAAGTGGAAGGAGGCACAAGGTCCCTCACCAACCTTTCCCTGAAGTCAGTACCCCCTTTGACATTGTGGGGATTGACATTGTGGGACTACTGGACCCCAAGACAGCCATGGGCAACAGGTGTATCCTGGTCTTGGTGGACCATGCTACTCGGTACCCGGAAGCCATTCTGCTCAGGACAGTGACGGCCCCCGTGGTGGGACGTGCACTGATGGAGATCTTCTCCCGTGAGGGTTCCCCAGAGAGGTTGTATCTGACCGAGGTACAAACTTCATTTCTAATTATATGAAGTCTCTGTGGAAGGAGTGTGGTGTTACCTACAAGTTCACCACTCCTTACCACCCCCAAGGAAATGGGCTGGTTGAAAGATTTAACCGGACCCTTAAAGGCATGATCATGGGTATTGAAGGTCAATGAGGCGTAAGTGGGACATACTCTTGCCATGCCTTCTGTTTTACTACCATGAGGTGCCACAAAAGTCTCTAGGGTTCAGCCCCTTTGAGCTTTTGTATGGTCACCCGGTAAGAGGATCTTTGAGTTTGGTCAAGGAAGGCTGGGAGCAATCTCCCAGGAAACCTCCCCAGGATGTATATAGCTACATGCTGGCCTACAGGAACCAAACTCGGCGTTTCAGAGATCTCGCTTAGGCAAATCTAGAAGCCAGCCAGGAGGAAATGAAGCGCTGGTATGATCAGAATGCCACTCTGATTGAGCTTCAGTCTGGACAGAAAGTTTGGGTCATGGCCCCTGTGGAGCCTTGTGCGCTCCAGGACAGGTGGACCAGTCCATATTAGGTGGTGGAGCGCAAGACTTATGTCACTTATCTGGTGAACTTGCAGTCTTCCAGGAACCCATTGTGGGTCCTGCATATGAACCGCCTAAAGCCCCACTTAGAAAGGTCCGAAGCGGGCATGCTCCGAGTGACAAATGATGGAATGGAGGAGGAGACCAAGCCTCTTCCTGGCCTCCTGTCTGCAACAGAGCAAGATGGGTCAGTGGATGGTGTCAGCCTCTCTGCCACACTGACCCCTGATCAGCAGCAATATTGTCACCAGCTGTTGGGGCAATTCTCTGATCTATTTTCCTTGGTTCCTGGTGTCACAGAGTGGTGCGTCCATGATGTGGACACTGGCGACAGTCCTCCTGTCAAGTACAAGGCTTATAGAGTGACTGACAAGGTTAGGGATTACATTAAGGAGGAAATCTCCAAGATGTTTGCTTTAGGGGTCACTGAGTCCTCCAACAGTCCTTGGGCCAGCCCAGTGGTTTTGGTACCAAAGGCTGCCTCGCCGGGCGCCACACCCGAACTCCGGTTCTGTGTGGACTACAGAGGGCTCAATTCAGTCACCAGGACTGATGCACACCCCATCCCCAGAGCTGATGAACTCATTGATCGGTTAGGGGCTGCACGGTACCTTAGTACGTTTGATTTGACGTCTGGGTACTGGCAGATCGCCTTGACTGATGGGGCTAAGGAGAGGTCAACATTCTCCACACCAGATGGGCACTACCAATTCCGGGTTATGCCCTTTGGGATGAAGAATGCACCTGCCACCTTTCAGAGGTTGGTCAACCAGGTGTTGGCTGGGCTGGAGGATTTCAGTGCCGCCTACCTGGATGACATTGCAGTGTTCAGCGCCAGTTGGGAAGAACACTTGCAGCACCTCTGGGAAGTGTTGATGGCACTGTGAAAGGCAGGGCTCACGATCAAAGCAAGTAAGTGCCAGATAGGGCAGGGTTCCGCTGTGTACTTGGGTCACCAGGTAGGAAGCAGCCAGGTGGCGCCCCTACAACCCAAGATTGATACTATCCTGGCATGGGAATCCCCGAAGACTCAGACACAGGTGAGAGCCTTTTTAGGACTCACGGGGTACTACAGGAGGTTTGTCAAGGGGTATGGCAACATTGTTGCACCCTTGACTGAGCTGACTTCCAGGAAGCAACCCAAGAAAGTGACACCTGTCAGAAGGCTTTTGACACCCTGAAGACTGCCATGTGCACAGCACCCGTGCTTCAGGCACCCAACTTCTCAAAAGAATTCATTGTACAGACAGACGTTTCAGAGCATGGTGTGGGGGCTGTTCTATCACAGATTAATAAAGAGAGCCTAGACCAACCTGTAGCCTTCATCAGTAGGAGGTTATTTTCACGGGAACAGAGGTGGAGTGCAAGTGAGCGTGAGGCGTTTGCTGTGGTCTGGGCACTGAAGAAGTTGAGACCAGACTCACTTCTGAGTTCAGACCAACCACATGCCCCTCAGATGGCTGATGTAGATGAGGGGTGAGAACCCAAAGTTGTTGAAGTGGTCCATTTCCTTACAGGGTATGGACTTTACGGGGGAACACCGCCCTGGTACAGAACACGCCAACGCTGATGGTCTGTCCAGATTTTTCTGCCTTAGTGAAGAGAACTTCCAAGGGGAAGGGGAGTTCTCCCCACATTTCAGCTGTAGGGGACACGTGTTAGACCTTGGCGTGAGTCTTCCTTCCATTTTTACGGATTTCCTCCTCTGTTTTGATGTTTTTGCTGGATGTATGCTTTGGGCACTGTGGCACTGCTGATCAGTGCCACAGTGCAAGGGCTCCCTATGTTAAATTAATGTACTAATGGTTATTCCATGATTTGGTTATTTGATTTACCTGTCAGCCCCTAGTACAGTGCATCATGTGCGCTCAGGGCTTGTAAATCAAATGTTGCTGGTGAGCTTGCAGCACTGGTTGTGCTACCCACAGAAGAGGCTTGCAAAGTGTGTCTCAGGCCTGCCATTGCAAGGCCTGTGTGCAGTCTAGCACTGTCATGTCTACTTGGCCAAGTGCACCCACTTGTCAGTCCCTAAACCTTCCCTTTGCTTCATATTAGACACCCCTATGGTAGGCCCAAGGGCAGGGTGCATTGTAAGTATAAGGTAGGACATGCTCTGATGTGGGTAACATGTTGTAATAGTGAATTACAGCCATTTTTGTTTTTCACTATTGGAGGCTACCTGTTCTCATAGGCCAGAATGGGCAGTTAGATTATTACATTCTTATAATCCCAACTGAATTAGGGAACACGGTAGAAATTCGGATTTAGTATGCCTGGACTCAGAATAATAAAATACATCTTTTAGTAAAGTTTATTTTAATATTCTGTGTTTTCAAATACCACTTTTAGAAAGTAGGTATTTGCTTGCCTAACCATTTGAGCCTGCCTCTGCTGGGTTGTGTATTTGAGTGACAGGGCTGGGGGATTCCAGGAGACAGGCTGGGGCAGTCCGGTGGTGAATAGAGAGATCTGCATCTAGATGGGAGGGAGGAGTTGCACCTGTGACCTGAATAGGGCTGGGCCTTCCCTCTACAATTCTGGCTCCACCCCCTGTGGCTTGTCTGATGTCTCTGCCCTGCACTGTGAAAGGAGAGGAGGAATCATGTCAACAGAGTGCTCCAGAGCTGTATCTTCTCTCCCATGTGCTGCCTCCACCTCCTGTCGGGCAGCTGATGTCTCTGCCCTGCACAGTAAAAGGAAGAGAAGAGTCATGTAAACAAAGTGCTCAGGAACTGGTTTGGACTATGCAGAGGCCTCTCTGCCTTTAGAGAACAAAGGATTTTGGGGTATAAATATTGGGACCTTGATCCCAAGAAATTAGATCACTTCTGGAACAAGAAACCTTTCTGCCAAGGAGAAGAACCAAGAAAGCTGCAGGAGTTGTACTGCCCCTCTGTCAGTGTGCTGTTTGCTGGGTTGGCCTGCAGTGGTTGCTTCATTGCCAAGGGAAAGGAGAAGGAACTTTGTAAGGACTTTCATCTACAGAATATTCTCCAAGGGCTTGAACTGTGCTTGCCTCCTGCTGAAGTCTCAGGGCCAAAAGACTTCACCTCCAGCTCCCTCCTGAATTGCCTTGCTGGGAATTCTGACTCCAGTCACTTGCGTGCCGATGGGAGCTGGAAGCGTCACGCATCGAGAAGAAGCGTGTCGCCGCCGCAGCTGAAATCATCGCAACGCCGGAGAAGCGAGCCTTCGTTGGATCTCCCTGGAAGCGTGTGTTCATCTAAGCTGCCTGCTGTCGCATCACCGGAGAAGCGTGACGCCATTGAGAGAGTCGCCATCGCATCACAGGAGAAGCGTGTCGCAGGGCCTACGTGGCTCCAAAGTACAGAGTCGTCGCAAGGCTGCCAGGGCGTCATCGCATCGCCGCATCAAGGGCGCCATCTTCTTGCATCGCAACCGGATCATTGCATCGCATCAAGGCGCCATCTTGCACACCGCAACGGGCCCTCAGGCCGAGAATCTACGCATCACCTCCGCACCGGTTAGGCTCACGACGAGCCCCCTACTCTGTGAAAGCATTGAGGAAGGGCGCAACCGTTCCCCCGGGTCACAGAACCGACACATCTCCCCTTTTGCGAACCTGTTGTTCACTTTGCGTTTCGCATCCAGGTACTTTGTTGAGAACTTTGTCGCATTTACCAACAACTTGAATGAAGAGACTTTAATCATCTTTTAAGTAATCTTAAGTGTAGTGTTGTGGATTTTTGTTGTTTATGGTCTTGTGTTTAAGTCTATATAAAGAATACTTATTTTTATAAAACCTGTGTCCATCTGTAGTGTTTTCACTGTATTACTGTGTATATTCACAAATGCTTAACACACTGTCTCTGAGATAAGCATATCTGCTTGTGCCAAGCTACCTAGTGGGTGAGCAGGGGTTATTAAGGAGTGTAATCCCCTTATCCTGACTTAGAAGTAAGGGTCCCTATTTGGACAAAGGTGAATACCATTGCCAACTAGAGGCCCCCGATCTAACACTGTTCTGCTGCTAATTGGAAAGTTCGACAGTTGCATATAACTGTAAAGTATATGTCCGATTTTGATTTCAATGTGTGTGTAATACAAAGTCCAGTGTTTTATACATACGATGTTGAGTCTTTTTGTAGCATACGCAGTGTGTTGCAAGGGTGATGTTTTGCTAATACTTTACACAAGGACCTGGAGGATAAGCCTTACTGCTCTGTGCCAAAGTACCCAAGGGAGAGCACAAGTTATTGAACACAATAATCGTACTGATCCTATCTAGGACGGTGGATCCTGACTGGCTTCAATGCGTTCCAGCCAGCCGAAACGACTGGGTCTAACAATCAGAAGGACTTCTTCAGGGCTGTTGGTTCAACAAACATATATACAAATATAAATATACACCAAAGGACATAAGACAAAACATTGATTTTAAAAAATCACAGGCTGTTTACCACAGTAATTTCTTCAAAGAGTACAATATCTGGTAAACTTGTTTTATCTAATGGGAATTTGTACAACCAGATATTACATAAGAAGTGAGACAATCAAAGAAGAGAAATTTAAGACTTCCATAGAGAGGTTTAAAAAAGAGAAAGGGAAGGTGATATTAAAAAGTTAATTCTGTACAGCAGCAAGGGTTGAGGCAAGAGAAAATGCACCTGCTTTTACCTGTGGCTTGAGAGTCATGGGGATGGTGCTTTTGAATCCAAGGAACACAACCCTGTCTGTTCCTTCAAGGGCAAAACCCAAAAATTACAATAAATGATATGGAATCAGCACCCATCCAAAGAGTGTTTCTTCAATAGTTTGAATAGTCCACAATGCATTTAGATATATACAGTCTTGTAACAGATATGTCCAAGCTTCAGTAAGATTTTTCTTTTCCAAAGTTATTTATTTTAGTAATGCAAGGTAAAAAAATCCAAGAATACAAATAGATTCCTTTCTTAGCCAGCCGACGCGTTTCGTCTCAAACACTGAGACTTCTTCAGGGCTCAAATAATGAGTGATAGTCAACAGTGTTTCTTGATATTGTATCTTGAAAACAGCGAATTGAGATAGATTCTTTATTATCCCGATGAGGTGAATATATAGAAAAGTGACTCATGTAGGTTCAGAAGTCTCTGTATGTAGCCTGCTCGGGCCTGTGCTTACTGTTCTTGCTCTACTCAATCGCGTTGTGCAGGAAAAGGCATGGTGGCCAGCACGAAGTAAGACATCACAGGTTGGGCAGCATCTCAAATAGATATTAAAAAGTCATGCAGTACCAAGTGAGCAGATCCCAAGGTTGTGAAATATCAGGGTAAATTCCCAAGAAAAGAGAAGGAAATGATAGGAACCATATCCCCAACTTGTGAACATGTTTATTCCAGTCGTAATACCCACCGATTAATGGAATGGCAGGAGAGCGGGCTTCTGTGCGAGGCAGAATGTAATTATCTAATAGTACTACCAAAAATCCACAAAGGGGGCCCTTTTCCCCCGGGTCGCCCCATTATCTCTGGGGAGAACTCTCCAACAAAAAGACTCTCGGAGTATGTGGATCAATACTTACAACCCCTTGTTCAGAATTTGCCTGCCTATATCAAGGATAGCAAAGATATTCTCGTCAAATTTGATGGGTTAACTTGGTCACAGAGTTTTTACTTCGTAACAATGGACGTTGCAAGTCTGTACACCTGCATCAAAAAGGAATTCGGAGTAACAGCACTAGAATTCTTCTTGGGTCAGAGGTTTGCTGACTACATGCACAACTCAGTACCGATGGACATGACTGACATCATTCTGTCAAAATATTTCTTCTTACATGATTCAAAGTGGTAACTCCAGCTCCCACGGAAGACAGAACCCGTCTTTCCGGTGCCTCATCCAAGGCATTTTGCTGGTTTGGACGGTTGCACCCGCCCGTCCCCGTGTCCACATTCCTGCTGATTGTGTGCACCATATTACCCCAGACGCCGGGTCGGAATTATCACCGGTTACACGGACCTTAACCCTTTGTCCTTCTACAGCCCTGAAGAGTCACGGGCGCCTTGCCCACATGACGAAACACGTGTCGGCTGGTTACTTTCTTTTGATGTCACCCTTCCCGAAAGGAAGGTCCAATACAATCTTTTGAAAAAGAAACTTTCAACTGTGTCCACCTTGTTGCATTTAACTACGGATTGTTCTTTAAAGAAGTATGATAATTGTATACACCTCGCATAACGTGTGCACAGGACGTTTGTTGTAATTACTGGGTGGGCCCTTGCCACTCTCTGCAGAGGTTTCGGGGTCTCCTCTGACCTTGTTGCACCGTTTTATCACTGTTGCTTTTTCATCCCAATAAATATTGTTACCAGTTAAGGCGCCACACTTCCTGCACACTTGAAAACCCTCCACAGAACCCATGATTCAGAGTGGTACCACCAAATACAGGGTACGGGAGCCTGCCTGGGGCCGTCATGCAGCCCAGTGGATGGAACACATCATCTTCTGGGCAGGTACATCGACGATGTTATCATACTTTGGGTTGGACCTGCCCCAGATCTCTTGGATTATCACCCTTATTTAAATGAGAACCCCTTCAATGTAAAGCTCACCATTGATTATAGCAGGGATCAAATCAATTTTTTGGACATCAAATTCTATGGTGAAAATAACTGCATACACAGTACGACCCACCGTACAAACTCTGCCTGCAACAGCACCCTACATTTTAAAAGCGTCCATCCTCACCATGTGATCAATAACATCCTGTATGGCGAAATGGTTATCATGCGGAGAAATTGTAGTACTGATGAGACTTTTGATTAGAATATCAATGAGACAAAACATTGTTTCTTTGCGAGGGGCTACAACAGAAACATTGTGGAGAAGGCTCACAAGAGGATCAACAAAATACAGAGGGAAAATTCCCTTAGACCCACCACTGTAAAAGATAACATAAAAACCCTGTGGCTTTCAACACACAGTACAATGATCGTAGCAGTAAAATATATAATGTTCTGAGAAAACATTGGCTCCTATTGCTGGAAATTCCTACACTCAAAGAATCAGTGTCCCCAAGGCCTAGGGTGACGTATAGAAGAGGACAAAACTTGAGGAATATCCTATGCCCAAGGTATGTTACCACGCCAAAGACAGTGTCTTGGTTGCCCCACAATATCAAAGGCTTTTATATTTGTGGGGATTGTAATATCTGTAAACTGGTAAAATACAAAACCAAGACCTTTAGCTTCAAAACAATCGCACATATAATATCAACCACATGATCAATTTTAAGACTAAGTACGTCACATATGTGTTGGGCTGCCCATGCAATAACATCTATGTGGGCAGCACTACAAGGCCACTTAAAATCCGAATTCAAGAGCATCTGAGGGCCATACGCAACGGTGATCTTATATATCCATTAACCTATCATATGCAAGAAAATCATAGAACTAATGATGAATGCTGGTTCTTAGGTATTGACCATGTCGCACTCCACCCAAGGGGGGGTGGATAGGAAACTAACATTGAGAAAAAATGAAGCCGGTGGATATGTAAATTGCGTTGTATAGAAATGGGCCATAATAGTGATGATGAGATGCACTACGTTCTATAGAGATCTGATATTGCTATAGTGCTTGATAGGAACTGCTGTATCTGAACTATTGCTATAGTGCCTGATAGGAACTGCTGTATCTGTAATATGTTGATCGGTTTGTTAATTGTAAATCAACACACTATATATATCACAAAAATATATATATATATATATTTTTCTTCTTGTACCAGTCCTTCTCTATTTCATAGTATGTTGGCTTCCCTGAAGATTCTCCAGATGATGTAATATGGTTAAGCCTGTAGTTGACCTGTATATTTACGATTTCTTTTGTCAAACATGAAACTTTGTCGCTATGCTTTGGATGTGTTCCTTTTTCCTATGATAATTTGTGACTACCTCTCTTTCCTTTACCCTATCTCCTGCTATACTGTCTCATCACCGTTTTATAGACTGCTCCCACCAGGACTCCAAGTCACTATTTCGTATATATGTAATGAAGCTCGCCCGATACCTCGGGATCCGTCTCTACCACTCCCCGACCGATCTATTCGAGGGTAACCATTGCAGGGCGCTGGCTGGCATCCGCTCGGCGGTCGGCTTTTGGTCCAAGCTTCCACTCGCCCCGATCGGTCGTGTAGCTTTAGCTAAAATGATCATTCTCCCCCGACTCCTGTACCACTTCGTGAACCTTCCGGTCATCCCACCCAGGGCCTTTTTCCGCGATCTTGATTCCCTCCTGCGTACACTCATATGGGGATCGGGCAGGCACAGAATAGCACTAAGGACACTGCAACTGACAACCACCCAGGGAGGCCTAGGAGCCCCTTCCTTCGAGTCTTATTTCCTGGCGGCCCAACTCCAGTGGTTATCTTACTGGATGGCGGGGCGGTACATGGGTGAAACACACACCACGACGGGAGAGATCCCCATACTGGAACTCACCCGTCTCCTTCTCCCAGGTACGAAACCACGGCGTACATATCCCCTACAACTGACGGTGGCACGTTGGTGCATGCTCAGGGTACATCGCATGTCGCCCGAAACGCCTCCATACTCCCCGCTACTTCTGTTGATCGGTTGGCCCAGGCTCGACACATACTTCCCGACCAACACGCTCACTGCATGGACGACATGCGGGATCACGGACATGGAATCCCTCTTTGAAGAGGGCCAGCTCAAACCTTTCCGACAGCTCGTGAACGAGTACGGCTCCCCCCAGGTCAGTTCCTGCGCTATCGTCAACTCCTGGAAGGCTTCCGCCCCATCACCACCTTCAGGCTGGGGAACCAGATACGCATCCGGTTATACACGCCATCCTACACATGGGGACGGGCCGACACCTGGTTACCTGGCTATACAGGGCGCTGCGCGACATTGCACACACACCCCTGACAGCGCTGCGCGCCACATGGGAAGACGAAATCGGACGCCCACTACACGACTCTGAATGGGTCAAGGCACTCGAAGCACCCAAAAAGACATCTAGAAATGCTGTTTCAAAAACGTACAATACAACACATATTTAACGCCAGCACGCCTACAAAAATTCTACCCCGACTCCCAATTCCTTTGCCCCAGATGTCACTCCCAGGACGCAGACTTCCATCACATGTTCTGGAGCTGCCCTACCCTCCACACTCTATGGCAAGCGGTCCATACCACTCTGACGGACCTCACAGGACTTACAACCCTCGCCACATGGGAGGCCAGCGCGCTGGGCATATTCAGGATTCATAAGCATCTCAGGGCACACAAGCGTTTCATCTCCTTGGCGCTATTACTGGCAAAGAGGAGCATAGCCATGCTCCCCCCCCCTTGGCGGCATGGGTGGGAGCGGTGTGTAAGTGGGCAGCAGCGGAGGAGGATGCTTTACGCGAAGAAGAGGTTAAGGGGGCCCGGAAACGTCCCATCTCCATGGAAGGGGCCATGCTAATACACAGCTTCAAACAGCTGACACAGGAGAGAGCTCCGGAAACTCCCCCGCCCAGTTCCGCCACCCCTGGCCCCCCGATCCAGTCATGATTCCAGTCTTTAGGCCCCCTCTCTGATAGCACCACGATTCCGCAATACACCTAGTCACGTCCAGTCTCACCAGACCCATACCGCCCCCTTTCCTATGCACACTTCGCACCCACATGCTTCTTCCCCTAGTTTATACCCCACACGTTTCTTGCTACTGCTAGCACACGGACCATACGGACCCGACCCAATTGCCACTGTTCCCCCATTCTCGACCTCCACTGTTGTTTGTGCACTCTATTGCGTATATGTCTCATGATATGGTCTGTATTTTGCAATATCGAAATGCTAATAAAAACAAGTAAAAAAAAAAAATATGTAATGAAGCTCGGGAGTCAGCACTGAGTGATATGCGCGCTACTCATGCAACCCTCATGGAGCAGTTGAGGTGCCATAATTTTGCGGCGCATACAGCTAGAACACATGCCAGGGCAGATGCTTAATGTTGACTACAAGATCCTAGCTAAGCTGCTGGCTGAACGGCTGGCGCCAGTGGTCCCGCACCTCGTACATACTGACCAAAATGGGTTTGTGCCGACGCGGTCCACGTCCCTGAACCTCAGGAGATTCTTTAGGGTAGCAGATGGGGAGTTGGGGAGGTGGCCCAGGGCGGGATGCCTAATACTTGACCTGGAAAAGGCTTTTGACAGCCTGGAGTGGGGGTATTTGGCCCAGGTGTTGACACGCCTTGCGTTTGATGTGGACTTCCTGCAAATGGTTGATCTCCTCTATAAGCGACCTGTGGCGCGGGTGCGGTTGGGCCCTTACGTCTCGGAGGCAGTAGGGGTGGGCAGGGGCACCAGGCAGGGTTGCCCCCTGTCGCCCCTACTGTTTGCACTAGCAATAGAGCCTTTGGCGGCAGCGCTGCGGCAGACTTTAGACGCAGGGATTCCTCTAGGGGATGCCACACACCAGGTCTCGCTATATGCCGACGACCTGCTCGTATTCATTAGAGACGTGCACTGTATACCGGGGCAGCTGGCCCAACGGTTCGACGAGTTTGCTACAATTTATTTAATTATTTATTTATTTGCTCATATAGCGCAGGACTCAACCCCCGTAGGGGTATCTACGCGCTTGGTTCACTATATGCGTCTAAAACAGAGCTTTAGGGGTGTGGTAAAGGTTTATGCTGTCAGAAACAGATGTGTTTTAATGTCTTCCTGAAGATAAGATAATTCGAGTTTTGTCTCAGATTGAGGGGAAGTTTGTTCCATAGGGTGGGGCCTATGTACGAAAGTGCTCGGCCACCTTGCCTTGCTCTTCTGATAAATGGAATTTTTAACAGAGATTGATTGCTAGAGCGCAAAGAGCGCTCAGGTTTGTATAGCTTAAATTTTTCAGTCAGGTATTGTGGCTCTGAGCCAAAAAGCCTTTTGTGTATAGTGCAACAAATCTTGAACTTAATCCGCTGACGAATAGGCAGCCAGTGAAGTTTCTCCAGAAGAGGACGGGAGGGTGTTCTGGGCGGGACATTTAGGACCAGTCTTGCTGCGGTGTTTTGAGCCACTTGTAGTCTGCTAAGCACGTCTTCATTAGCAGATATAAAAAGGCCGTTACAGTAATCCAGCCTGCTGACTACAAGGGCCTGGACAAGGGTCTTTCTATGGACGTCCGACCGGAATGGAAACACACGTCTCAGAAGTCCGATTATCTGAAAGCAAGAACCAGTCACCAGGTTTGCATGTTCTTTTAGTAGCAATCCCTGGTCCATTCGTACGCCCAAGTTCTTCACTGTCTGTTTGGGAATAGGGACAGGTCCCAAATCCAGAGGCCACAATCTCGGGACTTCGGGTAAATGTGGCCAAGTCCTGCTTATACGCGTTTGACAGCGGGGTGGATGATCCTGAGTACTGCCTAGGGGGCACAAGAGTCCTATGAAGGGCTGATACCTTTAAATACCTGGGGATCCAGATCTATCGCCAACCGGCTGACCTGTCCGACGGGAACCTGGGGCGAGCGGTGGCAGCGCTTAAGTCCCAGATAAGCTTTTGGTCCACGCTCCCGCTAACAATTACAGGTAGGGTGGCGCTGGCCAAAATGATCATGCTTCCTAGACTTCTATAATATTTCGTTAATCTGCCCCTGTTCATCCCGAGCCCCTTCTTCTCTAAACTTAACGTGGTCCTCCGCGACTTCATCTGGGGCACATCCCAGCATCGGCTAGCGCTGCCGAAACTGTTCCTGCCAACGAACAGGGGGGGATTGACTGCCCCTTGCTTTGAACACTACTACCTTGCCGCGCAGCTACAGTGGATTGCCCGCTGGTTGGCAGACAGGGGAAGGGAAGACACTGCCACGGTTGAGCCACCGTACTCTCTGAGCCGTGTCAGCGCACTCTTTCACCCACTGGCGCCGCCTCAGAAGCCCACTCCGCCGTTGCTGGCGGTCCCACACAAATGCTTTCGTAGAGCCCTATTCCTCACTCGTAAGGTATTCCCATATGCGCCTGCTATACCCTTGGTGGGCTCCCCAGGGAGCGGGAGGGCTATCGCTCACCCTCTACTAGATCAGTGGGGAGAGGCAGATGTTCAGACACTAGGGGACTTATATAGAGACGGAGAGCTGGTGGCCTATGAAACGTTGATAGCTGAAAACGGGTTACCGCCCGGGGGATTCCTGCTGCACCGCTCGCTGGTGGCGAAAATGGCGGCTCGCTGGGGCGACATGGCGACGGAGCCCACGCAACATCTCACTATGCAGTACCTGCACGTCATGGTGAGGGGTAGACACTTGGTCTGCTGGTTCACCGCATCGATACGGGCGCACACAGAGATTAGCCTAGCCCCACTCAGAGGCAAGTGGGAACGAAACTTAGACAGGGTGCTAACTGATAAAGAGTGGGAGAGGCTGCTTAAGAGCCCGGTGCGCATACCCCGAAACATGCGCCTTGGCCAGATACAGCTCTTTATTGTCCATAGGGCCTACCTCACCCCTGAGCTCATTAATAGATACTTCCACAGATCTGACTCATCCTGCCCAGGTGCGATGAGCTGGATGCAGGGCTGGTCCACCTCTTATGGAACTGTCCCAGGCTGGGCACTTATTGGCACGAGATCTGTGGAGCGCTTAGGGCGTGCACGGGCCGCGTCATTCCCTATGGCTGGCCCGAGTACATCCTGCACCAATTCAAGAGGAAACCCCAAGACAAGGCATCTTCCCGTTTTCTGGACCTGGGTTTAGTGGTGGCTAAGCGACTGCTCACGAGACGGTGGAAGGCGCGCGAACCACCAGCTGCGCAGGCATGGGTATAATCCCTTAGGGCGTGGGCGCAAGCGGAATGGATAGCCATACGGAGAAAGGAAACGATTGGCCACCATAAGCAGCCCATGGCGAACAGTGGGAACGCATGCTTAGCGCCCAACGCTTGCCGGAGGGGACGGCTGCGCTGGATGCTGGAGTAGCCTAGGTAGCTGCCCTAGCTGGTCGGACATGCCGTGGGCTACTTCACTGTTGAGACTTGATGCCATACTAAGCCTTACCGCCTCTAGGCGTGCAGGCCTGTGCTGCACACAGGCTTACACAAGATGATGCGCGCTGGGGGGGGGTGCCGGGGGAGCGGGCCGGGGGGGAGGGAGTTGCATGCACATGTGTATGAGCTCTTGCCGCTATAGTTTGAATGTTTGCATACTTGTTAGATTAATGTCATCTCTATACGCGGCTACATAGTAGCGGGATTCACCCCGTAATTATGTCACTCTGCCAGATTGGACTACAGGGCAGCTGTACTATGCCTCAGGACGTTTCGGAATACATCTTGGATGGGCGTGCCAGGCCATACTGCACGTATCCCCACATGTGTTAACATAAGCGTGACTACACGATTGTACACCGCTCCGTTCTGTGATTTCATAATGCTGTACAGACATGTTTGGTTTGCCAAGTTATGCTGACTGACGCTTGCATTGTACCCTGAAATATAAAATATAAAATGCTAATAAAATAGATTTGACAAAAAAAAAAATGAAGCTCGGGAGTCAGGATTCCCACATATTTTATATTTTCTTTCACTGCCTGATTTAGAGCCATATCTATGTCTCTTTAATTGAAAGTGCCCTGTTTTTGTACTATTTATACACATGCGCTTGTGGCACATATTCGACCTACAACCCAGACGGATTATCCCCTCCACATTATGTAATCGGTCCTTGTCTTATAATGAGGGTGCTGAAATCTATGGCTTATTACACTCTGATTGACATGCAAGCATAATACTGATTTGAATGTGGCTTCTCACCGATAAGCCACACCCAAGCACTGCACTCCCACCTGGGAGGCAAATATATCATTACACCTTTGAATAATATACATTTTTAAGTATGTCTTACCACCCCTGGCACAGCAAGACTGCAACACAAAACAATCAGCACCTTTTGAAAATGAGTTTTATTTAACAAAATGCAAAGACTATCACTTTAGGAATAAGGCTTGGGGTTTATTACATAATACTCTCTAAACAAAGGCTGTCTCAGATACCAAATGCATTAGATTCAAATATGTGTAGCAAACTTATAATCTAAAGGCATGAATCAATATTTATACTGATTAATAAACAAGCAATAACTGATATAAGTTAAGATACACTGGACGTCCTGCAAGAGATCAGAAAGATATATATACAGAGTCGAGGATCCCTCTGGAAGTGCATCTCCCACGCCACTAAGAAAACACCTCAAACGATCACAGCCACTGGCTCACATCACAATGGCAATAATCACAAAACTCAATATATCACCTGATGCATACACTGCCCACTTCTGGCCGGGGGAAGACTTCACAGAGCCGGGGATCAGAGCTCAGCAATCAGGGTTCAATCCGAGATAGACAAGTCTGCCCTCACTCGGAATCCAATCTCCCAAACTTCCACTTCCACCAGACCAGTGTAGGCTCCCCCTTTTAATACAAATGGAAACATTGGTCGAAGCTTCTAGCAAGCCTCGCCTCCTTTTCAAATCAGATTCCATACCACTCCGTGCCAAGGACACAGCATCGGTTGATCAGGCCTTTGCTATGACTTCGAGAATGAGCCTGTACATTCCTCTGATAAGAACCGGTTTCTACTAGCATGCAGAGTGCAGAAAACAAGTGAAAGCAAATCATAACTTCTCACATAGAAAGGCTCAGATGATGGAGTCGCTTAAGCATAGGCCATTAATGCAAGATGGCATAAGATTATGCCAAAGCCAATAGGCAAGCCCTGCCACTAAGCAAGATAAAGTCAGAAAACAGAATGGTCAAAGCCAATAATAAGAACTCATAATTCCCACCAATGACACATTCCTACACAACTGCACGCCTTCAAATGCACTTCCCACACGCTCTGCTCTTGGCAAGACTGTTCCACTCAGTAACAGCTCCCACTGAAAGACAGCAAGATTACAGAACAGAAGAGGAGGAGGCAAATGCAGGACCATCCTACATTAAGGAACACACTAAAATCAATTAAAATGGTGGGGTGAGGGTCATCATAGGGTGCCAAAATCACAAGAGTGGCTCATTTATTACAAATGCTCATTTCCTATATGGTCCGTTTTTGTTGACACTCCTCCCTATGACCAAAACACCTTTTTGGGTCATAAATGTGAGAAAGTGCCATCTTTCTTGCATTGGTATGCCCCCACTTTTTGCTGAACTGCTGATGTGCTTTGACTGAGTGTGCCCTGGGCCCCTGCCAACCGGTTGCCCAGGGCCTGTGTTTCTTCCCCGAAACTGTGTTGAAACCAAAACCAGTTGGCATCTCTGGCCACCTGTCAGCCCCTAGTAAATGGTACCCTAGGTACCCAGGGCATGGTGACCAGAGAAGACCCCTAAGGGCTGCAGCATTTATTGTGCCACCCTTAGGGGCCCTCTACCCTGACACCCAGACACTACCTTTGCAGTCTGAGTGTCTCAGTGCAGAACTAAAAAGAGAGTCGACATGGCACACATCCCTGTGTGCCATGCCCACAAAACCTACTGCCCTGGCATACCTCAGTCATCCTTATGGCTGGGTGCACCTTTGCCAGCGGTGTCGGCACAGGTGCCCCTACAGTACCCAGGGCCATCCCGGGGCACTGTAAGTACAGTGATGCTATTAAGAGTATATGGAGCTGGGAGGTTGTCATTACGAACTCCACAGCACTATATTGGCTACACTGAAGACTGACAAGTTTGATATCAAACTTCTCAGCACATTCAACCCACACTGATGCCAGTGTGGGATTTAATGTAAAATGCACCAGAGGGCATCTTAGAGATGCCCCCTGAAAACCTAACCTACAATCCACGTCTGGACTGAGAGGCTGCCTAGGCTGCCACACAGCAGACATGTTGCTGGACCCCTAGGTGGAGAGCCCCCTGCTCTCCTGGGCCTGCAACAATGCACATCCTGGGCGAGGTGCTAGGTCTCCTCCCCCAAGATGGGCAGGGGGAAGCTTCAAAGGCCTGCCGCCTTTGTGAGATTCTCCAGACCACTTGCTGTACTCAGCAACTGGCCCCCACCAGTTCTGACCCCCACTCTGTCATGTCACCAAAGTACTCAGCACTTTTATTGAGGAAAGCCGCTTCTTAGCCCCCCACCAGGCTGGCTTTCGCCCGTCACACTCTACCGAGGCGGTTGTTCTTGCCGTTCTGGACGAGCTCAGAGGGGGGGCAGATTTGAACTAGCCCCAGGCACTGGTCCTCCTTGATCTGTCCGCTGCCTTCGACACGGTCGACCATTCCATTCTTCTCGCCCGTGTCGAGAGCGCGGGCATCAGGGGACGCGCCCTGGTTTGGCTTACCTCCTTTCTGAGGAATCGTACCCAGGCTGTTCAGCTGGCAGATTTCTCTGCGCCCCTATGCAATGTTAACTGTGGGGTACTACAGGGTTCCTCCCTTTCCCCTCTTCTTTTTAACCTTTACATTTTCCCTCTTATATTTGCTTTGCGGCAAATGGAGGTCACGGTATTTAATTATGCCGATGACCTCCAGCTGATCTTTAACCTTTCTCCCTCCCCCGCCTCCATTCACAACTTTCAAACCATCATGATTTTTGTTAGCGACTGGATGAACTGCAATCATCTCAAGTTAAATCCTGATAAGACCGAATTGGTACTTACAGGTGACAGCTCCAGTCCCTGGTCCTCCCTTTTTTGGCCTCTTTCACTCGGCACCTCCCTTCACCTTCTCCCTCTGTTAAAACACTAGGGATCAAAGTCAACAGTAACCTTACAATGCACTCCCAGATCGGCACTGTGGTCTCGTCCTGCTTTCTGACCCTTCACACAATACGCAAGATCTCCCGTTTCTTTTCTTTTCCAGCCCTTAAACTCATTCTTTTGGCCATGGTCATGTCACGACTTGACTACGGCAACATTTTGTACACCGGAGCTCCTGCCTATGACCTTCGACGCCTTCAACTTATTCAAAACCAAGCAGCTCGACTTATCTATAAACTTCCCAAATCTCACCACGTTACCCCTCTGCTAAAAGCCCTGCATTGGCTTCCCATGCGGGAGCGTGCCTTTTTTAAGATGGGATGTATGACCTTCCAGGCCCTGGCAGGTACTGCACCAGCCTTCATTAATTCCCAAATCAAAGCGTATGTCCCCAACAGAGATCTGCGCTCCTCCACTCAGTTTCTACTCTCCGTTCCCCGCTTTAGGAAGTAGAAATCAGGGGGTTTGAGGTTCTCCACCTTGGCTCCGACCTTCTGGAACACTCTCCCATTCACCCCACCCACATTAAGGGCCATATTTTAGACCAGATCTGGTCCTGTAATCTGGCCCTGTCTCCACCAGTCACTCTTCCTTGTACCTGGTCTGACCACTACTTGGTGGATACTACCATTACAGTTAGTGGCCAAACTTTTACCCCTTTAATGGCCGGGGGACAATCACGGAAATGGAACACCTACGATGCCCAGGGCTTTCTCTCTGCCCTCGCCGCATCCTGCCCCGACCCTCTTCCGTCCAGTAATATCGATCACCTGGAACAAGAAATCGGCTCCTGGCTGGAGTCGGCCAGCGACCAGTTTGCCCCCTTGGTTACCTTCCCTCGTACTAGGCACCGGTACGCTCACAGGTGGTTTTCCGACGATCTCAAGACCTTGAAATTAAAAACACGTCAATCAGAACGTATTTGGAGGCACGACTACTCTGAGCCTGCCAGACAGGTCTACCTGATCACTCGTAATAATTACAAATCCGCTATTAGGTCAGCAAAAATGGAACACTTCTCCAGCAGGATTGTGTCAGCCACTAATAAATCCAAGGAAGTGTTTAGAGTTCTAAACGAGCTAACCACGGATGACAGATCACTCCCAGCTCAGACCCCTACCCAGGACACTTGTGATACTCTGAACTCCTTTTTCCTGGAAAAAGTCATCAAAATTAAAAACTCTATCCCTCCCCCCACCCAGCTTCCCCCTCTTGATCCCTCCCTTGATAATTCGTCGACTTTCACTACCTTTCCTGTTATAGACACGACTTCCTTAGTGGAACTTGCCACCCGTGTGAAATCAGGCTCTCCCAATGACTGCTGCCCTCCCTTTGTGCTGCGCAGTGTCTGCCTCAATCTACCAGACAACATTTTACACTTGCTCAATAGTTCACTTACTAGTGGCAGTGTCCCCACCTCTTTTAAGGAGGCCATCTTGGTGCCCCTTCTTAAGAAGCCTGATGCAGACCCCATTGAGCCATCAAACTACCGTCCTATTTCCCTCCTTCCCTACCTCTCTAAAATCCTGGAGGCTCATGTCACCCGCAGCTTATCAAACTTTGTCGAATCCTCCCAGTACCTTGAGCCCAATCAGGCGGGCTTCCGACCCGCCCACTCGACTGAGGCGGTTATCTTAGCAGTTCTCGATATACTCAGGCACAACGCTGATATCGGGAACCCCCAAGCCCTTGTCCTCTTGGATCTGTCTGCTGCGTTCGACACGGTGGATCATAACATCCTTCTCCACCGTGTCGAACAGGCCGGCATCCGAGGCGTGGCACTTGATTGGGTCAGGTCCTTTCTCACTGGTAGAACACAGGCAGTCCGCTTGGGTCCTTTTACGGCAAAAAAATCTCCCACGGCCTGCGGAGTCCCCCAGGGCTCCTCTCTTTCCCCGCTCCTATTTAATTTGTATCTCCGGCCACTGATTCAATCCCTCCTCAAATGGGACATCACAACCTTTAATTATGCTGATGATTTGCAGCTTGTTTTTTCACTCAATTCCCCTCTGGCCATCAACACGTTCCATGCTGTAATGACTCACATACAACTCTGGATGGACCAGAACCAATTAAAACTCAACCCAGGAAAAACTGAGCTTCTCCTTCCCGGCCTCAGCCATATCCACTGGGGCCCTCAGTTCTGGCCGTCGGAGCTTGGTCCCCCCCCCACCCCAGCTAAAACAATAAAAAGTCTGGGCGTAATTATTGACACCGAACTTACCCTCAAAGCCCAAGTCGGAGCGGTAATTTCATCATGCATGTTCCAGCTTCGAAGGATCCGCAAAGTTCGTCACTTCCTCCCCCCTGCGGCACTCACCCAATCTGTTACTTCACTGGTACTTTCACGTCTTGATTTTTCAAACTCTATTTATCACGGCCTTCCACTTTATCTGCTAAATCGCCTCCAGGTCGTCCAAAACCAGGCAGCTCGCCTGATCCATGGACTACCTCGTTGGCAATCCGCTAAACCTCTGCTTCATAGCCTTCACTGGCTCCCTGTGAATCAAAGGGTCGCCTTTAAGGTGGCTTGCCTCACTTTCAAATGTCTTCACTGCCCTAGTCCTGGGTTTCTCAAGTCCCTCATCCGCCCCTACCGCCCTACACTTAATCTACGTTCTGCCCGTAATGACCTACTAATCACCCCAAAAAATAAAACCAAGAAATTCGGTGGCCGCCGTTTCTCTTATTTAGCCCCCACTTTCTGGAATTCCCTCCCCCTGTCCATCAAATCCTCCCTCTCTCTTCTCTCCTTCAGGAAACTCTTAAAGACCCATCTGTTCCCATCCTTGTGTTAGGTTCTGTGTATTTCTGTCTCCTTCACCTGTCTAGCAGCGCCAGGAAGCTTCGGCGTCAGTGCGCTTTACAAATAGCACTTAACATAACATAACATAACTATTAGGTCCTCCCTTACTTACCTTGACTTTCGCAAAGCTCTTAAGACCCTCCTCTTCTCACAAACCTTTTCTCCTTAGCTGTTTTTCTCCACCTTTCCGGGTCTGTGTCCTTAGCGCCAAGAAACCGTATGGTGATCGAGCGCTTTACAAGTCTCTTAACTTCAACTTCAACTTCTGGCGGGAAACCCAACGTGAGGAAGGGGGGTGCCAGCCTGTGCCAACCCCACCCCTCAGGTGGGAGAGGAGAGGTGAAGCACGACCTCGTGCTCCGGCCATCTTGAAGATGGGGAGCCCTGCCCAGTCATAGCTAAGCTCCTGTCCCCCTCCCACAGGAGAGGAGCAGACTAGGGGGTGTACCCACACCAGGACAGGGATCTATTGGTCCCTGACCTTGCCCTAACTGTAACGCCCCTAAATTCAGTATTTTGGGGCACCCTGAACCTTCCTTCCTCAGATCCCGATAAGAAAACAAGAAAGAAGATCAAGAAGAAAAAGACCCGCCGTGCAGCTGCTAACAACAGGACAACACAAACTGACTTGGCCCCAGCCGTACCGGCCTGTTTATCCTGGAACCTGCTCCTGCTAAATCCCAGTGACTCCTGCGGACAGCAACCTTGGACAATCCGGAGGACCTGCCTGCCTTGACCCTCTAACAGACTGGGACTCCCATGATCAGAGGCTCTGCTCCAACAGCAATACCCCTGGTGCCAGCCAGGAACCGCAAATTCAGTCCACTCTGACCCGAAGTCCAGTGCTCAAAAACCCTCCTCGATGACCCAGACGGTGCCTGCAGCCTCAGAACCATGGACCCCTCCAACCGTGACCAGCTGAGGGTAAGATTTCCCAACGCCAAAAGACACCCCTGCACCCGGTGCCCCGCGGTCCCCTGTGCCTTCCTTTGGGGTACATACCTCATCTCCAAGATCCCAACTTACCTCTCGAAGTGGTGGTCGCACCTGAAGAATCTCCGTCCCCGAGCCTACAGCCTTTGTTTACTTTGTAACTTTCCAATTGGATAACATTGAGCGCCCGACTGCTCAAAAGCACCCTGCACCCAGCCGCCCGAGTGCCGCTGGAAGTGCAACTACTACCCTACTCTGCTTCCCTACTTGCCCTGAGTAAGTAACCAGGAGCTCGGCTCCCACAGCCGCGTGGCCTGCCTGCTTGCAGCCACCAACCAAGGGCCCCCTACCCTCCATTGGATTGCATTGGCCTACTCTCTCTGCACTTGGCTGCCCCTGTGCCACTGAGGGTGTACCAACTGTACCTTTTTGACCCTGGGAAACCCCTGAGCCTATGCCCAGAACCTTAACCTCACCAGTCGAGTACTCACCTGAAAGCTGATAACTCACTTCCATTCCATAGGCTAACATTGACTGGTTTTCACTGTAATTTCTTCTTAGTGTCGATTTTTTAAACTTTCAAATATTCTTCTAAAATCTGCCGAATAACGATTTCCGAAATACTCACCTTGGATCAGGAGAGAAGCCAGTGCTGTACCTTCTAATGCAGTATTGAACCGCAAAAGTAATCTTAACTGTACTTACCAGTTACCTGCATTTTCACCCATAGGAAACCATTGACTGATTTTCTCTGACATTTCTTCAAAGTGTCGATTTTTGCAAATTCCAAATATTCCTTAAAAATCGTACCAACTACTAAAACGTAAATACTTACCTGTCTTAGGTAGAGGTCCCAGTGCTGGACCTACGAGCCCAGTACTGGATTACAAAAGCAACGAGAACCTACTTTATCTGTGACTTGAATTTCCTTCCATAGGATAACATTGCTAGTTTTTCTCTGAAAAGTTTCTAAGTGTCAACTTTGAAAATACATGTATATCCTTTAATAATTACAACTGTAACCAAAACACTTTTACTTAACTGTTTACGGCTTAGGTCCCGGGACTGAATCCAGGATCCAGTCCTGTGGTTAGCAAAGTAATCCTGATAGTGCTCAATTGCATTTTTTTTATAGAAACACCCGTTGAGCTCAATGTTAAATTGTGTTTAGAATTATGTTGCCTATTGCAACCCCAGTAACTATTGTACTTACCAAGTCTATTGCCTCTCTGCAAAGTAATTACCAAAGTCACTCATATTGAGAAAAGTATATTTTGATACCTGTTGGTTCTAAAAAATAAAACAACTATATATTTTGATATAAAAACAATTGGCCTGGAGTTCAGTTCTTGAGTGTGTGAAACCCTTTGCTGACAGAGTATGTACAACAAATGCTTTACACTGTCCTCTGATACTGCCTTACTGCTCGACCGAGCTACCACTTTAGAGAGTAAGGTCATATCTGACTTTAGCCTCTGTTATACCTCTGGATATTGGGGCCTCTATACACACTGTACCTCCCTTTGGTCCAGTATATATAGAGCCACTTTCTTACAATAAACCTATGGAGATTTGGCATAATTATGTACCTTGGGCTCTTGAGTTTGTTCAATCCCATTCGGGCATGGCATTATTCTACGTGCTTTACTTATGTCCCACTTAACACTTTCCTCTTTCTTATGTCTACTTGTTAGGACAACAAACGGAGGTCATTCTATTTGGTTTGCATTTATTTTGAGACATCTTTTTTAGACACCATTACAAGATGGCGGCCACCATACTTTCTTGGCACTCTGGCTGGGAATTGATTGTTTTACAATCCGCCCATACCGATTATTGTTTATAAAGTGAATGTGACTTTTGTGTACGGAAATAAAATGATTTGGCATCTTTGTGTGCCTTGGTCCCATCTTGTGGGTAAATCTGTCGTAACTTCTTATATATTTCCTATAGAACGGGCATTAAACCCGCACAAACAAGTTTATATCCACTCGATATGTACACTCCTTTTTTTTATTTTTTTGCTTTGTACCCCTAGCAGTGTTTATTTTTATATAATTGACTTACCCTTTTACATTGAGGCTCAGCCGATATCTGTAGGAATTTAACCATTCCCACACTGACCGCCACACAAGATACACTACTCTAAGATGGCGGCTGCCATAGACTCGGCAAAACCCGGAAGCATTTTGTTGTGCCTGGCTGTTCCTGGTAATCGGGGGTTAGCGCGGATATATTAAGACGACTCCGATTACTACTTTGTACCCACTTGGTTTCCCATCGATGAAGAGGATGTCGGCTGATTCTGGTGAGTGATCTGTGCTGGATACGACACGGCCGTTTTGATTCTCTTTGAATAGTAGGTGCTTAATATAGGATTACCATTCGTCGTTTTGGAGGGGGGCTCCCTTACTGCGCTTAACTTCACAGTTTTTTAATAAACAGGGATCCTGTTTTTCGATATAGGACGTTAAACTTTATGCCTTACGAAGGGGAGGTGTTTTTGATTATGCATAGATCTCCACTTCTATTTACAAACATGGTTTTGTGAGCATATCAGTCACGGTGCATGGCCATTTACAAATATTGACGGGTTGCCCTTGGTTCGGTTAACATCGGTCTACACCAATTGGGCGTACTACTGTTTAATATAACGTGGGTTGTGTCTGGGGCAATTACAATTGTTATTTTGCTTAATATGATGGGTACCTGCTGTCTTTGGGCAGTGAACTGCTTTGGAATTTAACTTAATCCAATATGTATGTTTTACTAATGCTTTGGATACATTTTGTTCAACCTAGTTATGTTTCTAGCATCACTACTGTATATTACTGCGGTTCCCCTTGTGCCCAGTCACTCCATTCAGGATACGTGCCTGTAGATTAATAATAAGTGCATTTGCACTCATTATGTGGCATATATATAACTTAGACTTATGTATCAACAAACTATGTGATGCATAAGTAATTATTAACTCAGCATATTGGTATAACCGTACACATCTATCTTGATACAAGTCGGTGTTGCAACTGAGCAACCTTTGTCATAACTCACCAAGCTCCCTAACCTGGGATTTTGGATTGCCTCTATTGTGATTTATTATAGTCGTAATCACCCTTGGTCTAATAGATTAAGAGTGCCATTCAAAACTTATAATTCAGTAAGTATCGGGTCATACATTTCAGCATATATACATAGCGGTCCTGATTTAACTGTGGGAATATTAATCCTAAAAATATTTTCCTTCACTATAGACATATTAAGGACGGAAACAACTGGTTACTTTACTTTTGGTCTACCTTGCAGTTTATTTACCAAGGATGACAGTATAAACAACTCATCTCGGTGGGTACTATGACTGGAAAAAACGTGTCTACAAGTTGGGGACATGGTTCCTATCATTTCCTTCTCTTTTCTTGGGAATTTATCCTGATATTTCACAACCTTGGGATCTGCTCACTTGGAACTGCATGACTTCTTAATATCACCTTCCCTTTCTCTTTTTTTTTTTTTTTGAAAACCTTTATTGATATCAAAAGAAGACAAATAGAGGCCCACAACCAAGCCGGCCGGCCGCAGTGTACAAAACAATCAGGAGTCATCAGGCAAATAGTACATAATCAATCAACACAAAGCAGAGGCCGTATAATCGCAATAGGGAAAAAAAATACAGAAACTAAAGGGCTAAAACACAGGAGTAAAGACGGCTTAATTTTACAATAAGGGGAGAGGACATATGACAGGCACAATTGCAATACGGAGGCATCCGATATCCCGTAATCAACCTCAACATTAAGAAGGGGGCGTGGGGCAAAATATCAGGGGGACAACACACTGCATTCAAGAAATCAGGATATGCGAGATACAGTCAACCCCTGAGCGATATCCTCGTAACACGCCCGCCACCCGGGACACTACCAAGCCAGAACAGTGGGATCGGAAGACAATGTATGAAAACCCGCCCGTCACAGTACCCTCTGGGACGCAGGAAGGGAAAAAGGGAAGGGGACTAGGTAGGGGGGGGGGAAGAGGAAGGGAAAGGAAAATGGAGGGAAGAAAAACCAAACAATAAAAGGAAATAAGGAAATATGAAAAAAGAAAGGTAAAAGACACGCCGACACGGCACCCCATGGTGAGAGGACAGGAGACAAAAGGATTAACGGTCCAAGTGGGGCATGGCATTCGGACGAAAGACAGCCAAAACGTAGCAGGAGGAGTAACGACGCCATACCCCCACCCGAAACACACCATAGGAGGTCAGGACAGACGCGGCCTCACGAAAAAGATATACAAAAGGGCCATAGAACCAGAAGACAAACAATAAATAGAACCCAACCCACCCGTCCCACCCTGCACCCCTGTAGAAGGCTACGGCCTACCCTTCAAACAGCGTGCCTGTCGCCCTAAACCAGAACCCGAAATATAGCAAGAAGAAAGAATGAAAAACGAGACAAAAAGACCACAAAAGCGGAGAAAGAAAACAGGAGGGAGGAGCAGAAGAGCTATAATACAAACGATGGGCCACAGCCCTCCGCCCAACCGGACAAGTACAATCAAAAAACAGACCAGGATGTCACCCCATCACGCGCCACCAAATATTAGGAGAAGGGGACCTCCCACCCCTCTACAATCAGAGACAAGTGTGCAACGAAATCGCATACCGGGAATCAAGCAGAAGTCGTACATTTCACCCCCAACCCTTCCGAGCGACAAACCCCACCCACCACATGGCAATGTACAACCACATACTAGATACGAAATCAGCAGATAATCGAGTGGAATGGAGACTAGCATAGCTACGTGGGGAGTAGATAGATCGATAAGTGAGCAATAGTTCAAACTGAAAGTATCGATACATCAACAATCGAAGCACGAGCCATGAGAAACAGGAGTTCAGTTGCGCCACTGGAGCGGGCGAGGTGGTCCCACTTTTAAACACAGGCAAAGTCATCGAAGTAGGCACAGGAGGAAGTCCACCCATAATTCCAGGCAACAATGTCGAACAGGGTCGCAGTACAGCATCCGAGTCCCCGGGGTCCGAACCTTGAAAAGCAGGGCGCCCCAAAGTCACCAGCACATTACACGATCTTCGATCAGCGGTGGAGACACTCAGGTCAATCGAGGGGGGTGAGGCAATGGAGGCATCGAAACAAGAGGGCGACAAGAAGAAACGGCCGCCCAAAATGGCGGCGGATCGTGGCGGACCCACCGAGACGCCCAGGGCCAGGGAAGCGTACAGGGATCTGAGGGCTTCCAGGATATCTCCGATTGTCGGCTCACGCCCACCAGATCCGATCCCCACACAATCAGGCAACTCGGGCCCGCCGCCACAAGGTGACTCTCGATCCAGAGGGCCGGCCGCCATTTCGTGAATCAGCCCAATCGCCGCCCACGAGGACCCCCGGAAATAACAGTTCTCAAATGTAGGACTTTACAAGCGCCTGGGGTCCCAGCAAGGGCGGCCTCGATGCCAAAGGATGTCCGCCCAAAACGAGTCTCCGCCCGCACCAGCACCGGTGCCCCAAACAAGCGGAGTCCGGGCCTCGAGGACCAGGGCCGCCGGACAAAGCAGCGGCGGGGGGAGACCCCCTCTCAGAATCAGGTCCCGGGGCTTCTCACCCACGTCTGCCACGCGACCAGCAGGACAGGTCCGGGTCAGGATCGCCGGGATCTTCGCACATCGGCTCCCAACACTGGTTCTCGCTCTCGGCCGGGGCCGAGAGCCGTCGGATCCCACCGGCCAGGTCCCGGTCCAAGTCTCGCAGAGGCCCCGATCTCTCGGAGGCCGGAACTCCGGAGCCACTGCACGTCAAGACCCCGGGGTCAGATGGTAAGTACAAACAAGCCGTAATGTTTCCAATTCGCCAAAAGTGTGCCGTCCCGGGACAGGATAAAAGACAGGATAGGCAATCAGGATGGAGGGCTGCGGGAGCCGAGCTAAAAGGCGACCATCACGGCCGCGAGCTAGGCTCCTCCCCCCCTTTCTCTTTTTTAAACTTCTCTATGGACGTCTTAAATTCCTCTTCTTTGATTACCTCACTTCTTATGTAAATATCAGAATGTACAAATTCCCATTAGATAAAACAAGTTTACCAGATATTGTACTCTTTGCAGAAATTACTGTAGTAAACAGCCTGTGATGTTTTAAAATCAATGTTTTGTCTTATGTCCTTTGGTGTATATTTATATTTGTATATATGTTTGTTGAACCAACAGCCCTGAAGAAGTCCTTCTGATAAGGACGAAACGCGTCGGCTGTGTCTTGACCATCTAGATCAAATTTTTTTAAAAAAATGAAATAAAGAAGAAATTGTTGGAAGAATACGCTTTGGACGTGGATTTTTGTAAAATATCTTGTTTTAATCTTTATTGTGGTGCATGCACCTGTGCTGTTGTTTTCAAGTTTTCATATTCCTGTATTGGAATCACACCGTGACAGTGAGTGTTTGTCAGTGTGCACACCCTCATGTGGGTAGTTCCAGATCACATTTATATAAGTAAGGGATAACAAGCTAGGTGCTAAGGTGCCCCCGCAAGATGGCCGCGGAGGTAGCATCGGGAAAACGGGTTCTTGTGTTTGGGATAACTATCGTGTAAATCCCACCCAGCCCGTCCTCCCCTTTCACCCCGCCTCAAGCCATCTATCCCTCTTACAGGACTGACCGCGCTTGTCGACTGGTCTGCCCGGGAGCAGGGAGCTGCTTCAGTGCCTCCCAGGCTGGTCGGGACGACTTCACGCCGCCGGAGAGGCACAGCATTGACCTGTCTTAGGTCCGACCGCAGCTCCGCTTCAGAAGAGACCTGTGCGTCAGAGAAGACCCGGGCGGCAGAGGAGACTCCCGGGGCTCCTACCCGAGACCAGCGAAACCGCGTCCTTTGCCGCTGATGTGAAGACCAGCTCGGCTGCCACCCGCAAACAGGAGCGCACAACACGCAGGGGCAAGGCGCCCCCCCCCCCCATCTGCGCTACACGGTGGGTCTGGTTAATTTTCTTCAGTGTATGCAGTTGAGGATATTTCGGATGACCCGAACTGGCGATGCCTGTCCCTAAGATGGCCGCCGCCCAAGTCATGGACTGATCGAGGGGAAGATCGTCGCGGCTGCCCCCTTCTTACCGGATCGCGCAGCGGGCTGGGGCAAGGCTCCCCCCCCTCCCATCCGCTCTACATGGTGGGCTCCTCAGGCCCAATCTAATTCATCATTATATCGAGCTGAGATCGGCCCGATTAGCGGCGCCTGGCCCCAATATGGCCGCCACACAGGACAGAAATTGACATAGGGAAGACCTGATCGGCTGCCCCCCCTACAATACCAGATCGCGCAGCAGGCTGAGGAAAGGCCCCTCCACCTGCTACTCACGGTGGGTCCCCCTGGGATAAAAAGAAAAATAAATAAATAATGTAATCACTGTTATGGAGCTAGGTTTGGACCAATGGGCAACGCCTGGCCCTAAGATGGCCGCCTCCTAGGACGCTGAGGGATCGAGAGGCTGCTCCTGCTCAAGGTGTGGCGCGGCCCACCTTCACCTGCCCCCATACCAAGTACCCTGATCTGCCTGATTAACTGAGTCACAAAGTCCTGGAATCCCTCACAGGTTCAGCTTGGTTGTCGACACCTGGTTTCATAATGGCCGCTGCCTGGGACCTGAATGATCACTGGAATGATCACTGGAGGCCACTTGAAGCTGCTCCTGCCCCCCGCTCGACCCTTTTTGACTAATCCACAGCTGAAAGCTCCCCCTGCCCCCCAGGTAACCTACCCATGAGAAAGCCCAGGTATGATGTCAACCAATAATGACAACCCTTCGCCTACTCCAACGATGCTAGCGTCTCTGGGTCCACTCTAAGGTATCAGCCTGCTCCATGTCGCCTTCACCCCCCTGCAATATCCACTCCCATACCTCAGCCTACTGCCTGTCCCCCCACTACCTTCTCCACGACACTGTCTTCCACCTGCAACCAAAAACGTAGTCTACTCGATGCCCCCTCAATCACAGCTCCCATAGCAGGGTAGACCCCCAAGTCCCCACGTACAGCTCATCCCGTCCCTCCTACACAACTCGCAATAATGTCACCAGGCACGCCATCTTCCATCGAACCTCCCACATTGATCCACATGAAACCCCACGGCGTCAATGCCTTCGCGATTAGCTTTCCAATCTAATCAGACAACACCCAGAAACTCTATTTGTAGACACATACCACTGCTCCTCCAAAGGACAGATTAAGATGGATCTCATCTTCCACACAGATAGTCCGGAAAGCTGGAACACCGTATTGAGAATGCAACTTCACATATCTAAAACGACGACCACCTCACACAGCTGCAAACTGACAACCTCCCTCCTCAACCAAGCAAATAGAAAGGGGAATACATCAGTGACCATTTACTCAAATGGCACAGTTTTGATTCAGGCCAATAATGAGAACCTAGAGGCCTTCGACTCCCTCTTCCCTACCCTTTGCTCCTCACACCTTCAGTCACGGCGTCCTGCTCCACCCCATCCCACTGCCCCGATCAACCTGCCCCTGCAGGAGTTGCAAATATCTACTTCCTCCCCCCGACGAGATCCCCCAGCCTCCTCCTCAGAAACTCCCCGCATTACGCTGTCCCTGCGAACCTTCAGTTCTCTAAAGACGACCAGTCCCCGCAGCCCCCGCAATCCTATCCTCTGCATCATAACTCCAGCATTCCACGAGCTCAGCCCACTGACCCCCATCAACCTGTCAGAGAGGATCAAGCCCCACCGCCCCATCAATCTTACCTGCTTCAACAACATAACACCCTCCCCAGGGCCTGGTCTATAGACCCCCTCATCACTCCAGCTGAATCACGGAGGAAGAGCCCTAGACCTAACCCCCCACCAAGGGCTTCTAACAATGACAGCCAGGCTGACCTTCCCAGCACTAAACCTCTAAATGGGCCGGCCCCCCATTCCTCCAGATGCCCCTATCCAAAACTGCTCGTCACCAGCCCTGGAAAATATGGTGCACCGGCTGGCCTTACTAGAAAGTCAGTTAGAAATGATATTCAGTGGTCTGGATGAAATCCTTTCCAACCTAGACAAGACTCGTAAGCCCCAATATGTTCAACACAGGGCTTCCGGTCCGACTGACTCCTTTCCTCCTAATCCCCGTTTTGGGAACTCACCCACCCCCGAGAACCGGCCGCCAAGGCCCCCTAGAACTGATGCGGGGATCCCACTTCAATGTCCCTCAAGAACTATAGCCCCCACATCTGAAGCTCAGACACATACCAGTAAAGATGTGGAGATCCCATCAAATAGACCTCTCAGATCTACAGCAGCAATGTCGGATGAAGAAGCTGTGGTCCTAGCCTCCACCTATGTCTCCCCTCTCTCAACTGCCACCAACGCCAAGATCCAAGTGATCACGGGCATCGGAAGAGACTTCACGCCTGTGATGCCCACCAGCCCCCGCCCGCCCTCACCTTCATACCGAGAGCCCCTTTAGGAAAGCATACGAACAAAAATAATTTATCTACCAACTGCATGCTCATTAACTGTAGATCTGCCCCCATTCATGCAACGGAACTTGCTGAAGCCATCCTCTCTCAGGTCTTAGACATTGCGTTCATCACGGACACATGGCTAAATGAAATCTCCCCACCCTGCTTTGACATGTTAGTGCCCCCAGGTTTCAACCTCATCAATAAAGATAGAATAGACCAACGCGGAGGAGGTATAGCCATCATCCATAAAGATGATATTGACATTACTGTAATGGACCCTTGCGAAAATAGCTCATTTGAGTGTTTATCTGTCACCATTAAGCTTAAGGACAACAGCCCATTAGTTGGTCACCTTCTATACCACCCACCTGGCAACACCTCTACTTTTGGTGAACATTTATCTGACCTGATTGCCTATTGCGCACTCAAAGACACTAATCACATAATTCTGGATGATCTCAACCTACGTTGGAATGAATCCAACAACACACTAATCCAATCGCTCAATACTCTCTTCTGTGACAATAACCTTTCCCAACATTGCTCCGAAGAAACTCACAACAAAGGTGCGACCTTGGATGCCATCATTGCTCACCAAGACACAATTACAATCAACAACATCCTCCCAGTAGACTGGTCGGATCATCACATGATCTTATTCCACATCAACCAAACAGTCTTATTCCTGCCTCCCGTGCAAGACCACCCCCCCAAATGGTCCAGAAATCTCTCCCCGATTCCACTGGAAGTCATGGAAGATAGGCTAAAGCTGCTCCTACCCAGCGACAAAGCTCTATCCACAACTGAACTTACCTCACTCTATAGAAGTGGTAAGGTGGAGAAGTGTGGCTCAGGGGTTAGAGGCAGCAGACCTGGAAGCTGAGATCGGTCCTGGACCAGGGTTCAATTCCCCGCCTCGGCGGGGTCTTGGGCTAAAAAAATTCCACAGACTCGATAATTCTCGCCCCGGTGCCTCCTCGACTCACGGGTTCACACTCTGCGACTCTGGGCAATAGCTTGCTTAATCTCCACAACGGCCCCTCGCGGCAGGATGCCTGACTTTCACCTTGTGGATACCCTGCTATCTCACAGGGGAATACCAGGAAGGGTTCCCTAAGCAAGCGCCGGGAAACCCACTGCGGGTAGCTGTGCGCTATATAAGCTCAACTACATTTACATTTACATTATAACACGAATATGGTAAACCTTCTTAGCACCGTTGAAACAAAGAAAAAACCGAGCCATTCCGTCCAGATCTTAGTTTGACTCTGACACTAATGAAGAAAGGAGACAACTAAGAGCTGCAGAAAGACAATGGAGAAGCGTGCCCACTATTTTCCACCGAGACAAACTCAGAACTATCCGGAAGAAGTACAACAATCTTATTAAGAACAAGAAATCCATGTATTTCCGCTCTGCTCTGGACAGCGCAAAAAACAGACCCAAGGAGCTCTTCAGTATTATTAGACAGCAAACTTCTAAACCGGATTCTTTCCTGGGGCAGGCCTCCAAAGAACGTTGCGACAACTTCTTCAATGATAAGGTCTCCAAGATCGAGCGCTCTCTGGTTATCAACTGCCCTCCCTGGCCCTATAGCAGCATGGGGGGGGTGCTCGGTAGCGCTCCACCACCAATTACTAAATCATGGTCACTCTTCCAGCCCATTCTAGAAGAGGAAATAGTCAAACTTATCTCCACCTCTAAACCTTCATCTCACACACTAGACCCCCTTCCTGCTCTACTCACCAAAACACTGAAACTCTCCCTAGCCCCACTGTGGTGCAGGATTATTAACAGCTCCTTAAAAACCGGAACCGTCCCAGATTGCCTGAAAGTGGGACAAGTCATCCCATTGCTAAAAAAAACAGGCCTGGATATAAATGACTTAAACAACTTCAGACCAGTCTCCAACCTTCTTCTCCTTTCCAAAATACTAGAAAGATGTGTACTCCAACAACTAACACAGCACTTGGACAATACCTCGACTCACATCAGTCAGGATTTAGGAAAGGGTGCAGCACGAAACTGCAATCCTCAACATACTTGATGACATACACAAATCACTGGACTCAGACCAATGCTGCCTCCTCTTTCTCCTCGAACTACCGGCGGCATTCGACAAAGTTGACCATATTCTTCTCCTCAAAGCCCTCGAAGAAAGGGCTGGGCTAGATGATGTGGTCCTCAATTGGTTCTCCTCATTCCTGCACAATCGCTCCCAAAGAATCAAAATCAGAAGCTTTGAGTCCGACCTTCATCCAGTCAAGAGGGGAGTTCCCCAAGGATCAGTGCTCTCCCCACAACTCTTCAACATTTACATGGAACCCCTCTCCACCCTACTCAGGAAAGATAACATACCCTTCCACCTCTACGCGGACGATACCCAAATCTATCTGGAAATCTCCTCCTCTAAGGACATTAACAGACTCAATGAAACACTAAAGGAAGTTCAACGCTGGCTGTCAAGCAACCATCTAAAGTTGAATCCTGACAAAACTGAATCACTCCTCATCTCGAACAAAGAAGAGAACCCACAAATAATCGAATGGCTAAAAGATATTGACGCGGTCAATGGGAACCTCACCCTAGCGGAACCCCGTCAAATCATTAGGCATCACGCTTGACTCCAAACTAGACTTGACCAAACACATCAAGATCTCGGCAAAGAGCGCCTTTTGAATCTGAAGCTACTAAGCAAAATAAAACCTTTCATTCCTCCCAATGATCTCAAACAAGCCACCCAAGCATTGGTGCTGTCAAGACTTGACTATGGAAATGCAATCCTCTCTAGAATACCCAAAATTCATCTTGCTCCTCTGAAAACAACCCTCAACGCGGCTGCCAGAATGGTCACTGGAATAAAGAAATTTGACCACATCTCTCCGGCACTAAAATAACTCAAATGGTTACCAATAGAAATGCGGGCGGACTTTAGAACAGCCTGCCTCACCCACAAAGCCCTTCACACAGGCAAACCTGAATATCTGGCGTCCAAACTTAAAAAAGCAGGTCAGAACAGGAACCTCAGAAGCTCTAACACCTTACTTCTGATCCCACTAAAATCTCGAAAACAAAAAACCAAGGACCGGTCCTTTGCCGGAAATGCGCTCAAAATATGGAACTCTATCCCCCCATATCAGAACTATTCCTTCAATCAATCAATCAATCAATCAGAGAATTTATAAAGTGCACTACACACCCGCGAGGGTCTCAAGGCGCTGGGGGGGGGGGTGGCTGCAGCTAGTGTTCGAAGAGACAGGTCATGAGTAGTCTCCTGAAGGTCTGTGGGTCTTCTGTCTGACGTAGGAGGAGGGGGAGGCAGTTCCATGTCTTGGCAGCGGGGTGGGAGAAGGACCTGCCCCCGGAAGTGGCTCTGTGGATGCGTGGGACGGCGGCCAGTCAGAGGTCGGCGGAGCGGAGTTTCCTGTTGGGTACGTAGAATGATAGTCGGTTGTTGAGGTATTCTGGGCCGGTATTGTGGAGTGCTTTGTGTGCGTTGGTCAGGAGTTTGAAGGTGATTCTTCTGTCGAGCCAGTGCAGGTCTCTCAGGTGGGAGGTGATGTGGTCTCGGCAGGGGACGTCGAGGATCAGGCGTGCAGAGGCGTTCTGGATTCTTTGAAGTCTGCTGATGAGCTTGGACGGGGCTCCGGATTAGAGGGCGTTGCCGTAGTCGAGTCTGCTGCTAATGAGGGCGTGGGTGACGGTTTTTCGTGTGTCTGTAGGGATCCACTTGTAAATCTTGCTGAGCATGCGGAGGGTGTAGAAGCAGGTTGAGGACACTGCGTTGATTTGGTTGGACATGGTGAGCTTCGAGTCTTGGATGACTCCCAGGTTGCGTGCGTGGTTGGTTGACGTGGGGGCGGTGCCCAGAGATGTGGGCCACCAGGAGTCGTCCCAGGCTGAGGGGTTGGACCCGAGGATAAGGATCTCCGTCTTGTCCGTGTTCAGTTTGAGCCGGCTCTCTTCCATCCAGTGGGCGACGGCCTTCATACCACAGTGGAGGTTGGCTTTGGCGGTAAGGGGGTCCTTGGTGAGGCAGAGGATCAGCTGGGTGTCGTCGGCGTAGGAGATTATGTTGAGGTCGTGGAGTCTGGCGATGCGAGCGAGTGGTGCCATGTAGATGTTGAAAAGTGTCGGGCTGAGGGATGATCCTTGCGGGACTCCTAAGTGGAACGGGGGGAGGCGGACTCTTTGGGATCTGTCGGAGAGGAAGGAGGTGATCCAGTCCAGGGCCTTGTCGCGGATCCCTGCGTCGTGGAGGCGTGTGCGTAGCGTGTGATGGCAGATGGTGTTGAAGGCGGCAGAGAGGTCCAGGAGTATGAGGGCTGCTGTCTCGCCGTTGTCGAGTAGGATTCTGATGTCGTCTGTGGCGGCGATGAGGGCGGTCTCAGTACTGTGGTTCTTGCGGAAACCTGACTGTGAGGGATCGAGGATGCTGTTGTCTTCCAGGTATCGGGTGAGTTAGGTGTTGACGATCTTTTCGATGACCTTCGCCGGGAACGGAAGCAGGGAGATGGGCTGGAAGTTCTTGAGGTCGCTTGGGTCCGCCTTGGGTTTCTTCAGTAGGCCGTTGATCTCGGCGTGTTTCCAGCTCTCAGGGAAAGTCGCGGTCTGGAAGGAGAGGTTGATGATGTTACACAGGTGGGGTGCGATGGAGCTGTCGGCCTTGTTGACGATGTGGTGGGGAAGGGGGTCGGAAGAGGCGCCTGAGTGTATGGTGCTCATGGTTTTGACGGTGTCCTCGGTGGTCATGCTGGACCATGCGGTGAGGCGTTCGTGGTCGGTGGGGATCGGTGGGTCCGGCGTGGTGGGGTTGATGGGATCGTCCGAGGATTGAAGATGTCGGTGATCTTGCGGTCGAAGAAGGCAACGAGGGCGTCGCACAGGGCTTGTGATGGCAGGATGTCGTTGGTGCATGAGCTGGGGTTTGAGAGTTCCTTCACGATGTTGAAGAGCTCCTTGCTGTTGTGTGCTTTGTTGTCGAGGCGGTCTTTGAAGGAAGACTTCTTGGTGGTCCTGATGAGGTGGTGGTGACTGCGGATGGCGTCTTTGAGGGCTGCGCGGCTGTCGCGCTATTTCTCGCTGTGCCAGGTGTTTTCCAGTCTCTGACAGGTGCGCTTGGAGGCTAGAAGCTCCGGGGTGAACCAGCTGGCTCTCTGGCTGTTGTCTCTGTGGGTGTGTTGTCTCATAGGGGCTAAGGTGTTGGCGCAATCTTCCATCCAGAGTCTGAGGGTGCGGGCCCCCTCCTCGGGGTCGGTGGGGTTGGCCGGTGGGTTGAGTGCGAGGTGTGTTTGTAGTAGTTCCTTGGTGACTTTGCCCCAGCGACGTATGGGGTTCTGTAGGGTGCGGTGATGTGAGACGGGTTTCTGGAAGGTGAAGTAGACGCAGTGGTAGTCGGTCCAGGTGAGTTCGGAAGCGTGGCTGAAGGCAACGTGGGGGCTGGAGGAAAAGATGGTATTGAGCGTGTGGCCGGCAATGTGGGTAGGTGTCGTCACGATCTGTTTCAGTCCGAGGGTGGCGAGGTTGTCGATCAGGGTGGAGGAGTTGCTGTCATTGTTGTTGTCCAGGTGGTAGTTCAGGTCGCCAAGTAAGATGTAGTTGGTGGAGGTCAGTGCGTGTGTGCTGATGAAGTCGGCGATGGAGTTGCAGAATTGGGGACGGGGTCCGGGTGGTCTGTAGACGAGGGTGCCTCTTAGGGTGGTCTTGGGGTCCGTATGGATCTGGAAGTGCATGTGTTCGGCGGTGTTGAGGGTATCGACGGTGTTTGTAGAGTCCTTGATGGTGTTCTTGTAGATGATGGCGATTCCTCCTCCGACTCCGTTGGTACGGTCTCTGCGGGTGATCTTGTATCCGTCGGGGATGGCCACCGCGATGTCTGGGGTGGAGGCTTCGTTCATCCAGGTCTCGGTCAGGAAGGCTATGTCTGGTGATGTGGCGTCGCGCCGGTCCCAGAGCTCGACGGCGTGTTTGCATGCGGAGCGGGTGTTGAGCAGGATGCATTGGAGCTGGTTGGGTCCCGTCGTTGCAGGCGTCTCGGCGTCTTCGATGCAGGAGAAGCTGCTGTTCCGGCAGGTGAAGGGGACGTGGGTGCGTTTGGGGGCAGCCTTGTGGCAGTTCAAAAGTCAGCACAGGTCGGCCCTCTTCCCTCCCACTCCATTGTGCCCTCCTCTCCCTTTCCTCCCACTTCACAGTATGCCCCCCCTTCATCACGTCAGCTGTACCACTAGCTAATACGCTCCTCGTCCAATCTGCACCGTCCCGGTACTCTAATCTCATCTCCTCCCACCTATTCCTACCTGCTACTCACTTTTTTAGTCCACCCCTCATCCTCCTCCCCCAGCTTACTTTCCTTATGCTTCCCTTATTCCTCCCTCTCCCCCTCTTCTCTATCCCCTCCTCCACTCGCTTCTTACCCCGATTTCTCCACATTCCCATTGCATCTCTCTCCTTCCCCCCACTCCGCCAGCAATGCTGTGCTACCCCCTTTCCTCCCTTGGTAACCCTTTCCATCTCCCCCCATCGGGCCCAGCAGAGCCATTTCCTTTCTTCAACTTCCCCTTCTCCCAACGCCCCTCACTCTGCCAGATGCCCGTTCCCTCACAGCCACCTCTCCTAGCCAACAGGACCTCTCCAACCACCTCCCCTCTTTTCCTCCCAAACCTCCTACACTCCTATGACACCTCACAGTCCTCCTCTCTCCCTCTCCTCCACCGTCTTGATCCGCACCCATCTCCCCCTAAATATGTCCTTAATTCCTTTCCTTCGTGCAACGCCAACAAAGACAACTCTCCCTTCACCTTTGATAAACCAACCCCCGCTCTCAACCTCCACCTTTCCCCACCTATGAACCCTATACCCCAACTCTCCTCCTGTCCCCCCACCTCTCCCTGCCTTCCACCACCAATTTCACCCCCTCCTTTTGCCACCAAGACTCCCAACCTTCCGTGCTCTGCCCTACTCTCTCTTGAGAATAGGCTAGGGTCTCTTATCACCTCCATCTCCCAGCTTGCAGCTTCCATTTCACTTTTAAGCTCCAGGATTTCCACTTTCTCATTCACCTCAACTCCTTTGGAAAACTCTCACCTTCCCACGAGATGCACCCCGCCCCCTCACCCCATCATAGCCAAGCATAACCTGTCGTCTGCAAACATCGTCAACTCACACAAGCCCTTGAATGCCACCCTTCTTCAATTTGCATCTCCGAGTAACCCAACTATCTACACTATTCCGACCATCTCTTGTCAGAACCAAGCATCCACCTAAACCCTCCCGTGCACCCCCGTATAAGTACAATATCCCTATCACCCTTCTTAGCCCAAGTGCCCCCGTCACCAAAACAGTCTCAACAGAGCTGCGATGTCTGCTCCACAACTGCAGATCTGCAATAAAACACAAACTCGAAATCTCTGATACCATCACCCTTCACAATATTGACATGTTCGTCCTAACAGAGACCGGGTTCAACAATACCTCTCACTCTATGTTTGATCTCCTATTACCCACAGGCTATTCTATTTTTAGGAATGACAGACCTATCATAGTTGGGGGAGGTGTTGCAGTCATCTTTAGAAACTCCCGTCAACTTAAGGCTTCTCCCATCAGCGCCTTCCGCACTTTTGAATGTCTATCTTTTGAGCTTCAACTACACCACCGCTCACCCCTCAGATTCCATGTCATTTACCGCCCACGTGGCAGCGGCCCTTCGTTTATGGAGGAACTCACTGGCTTCATCAGCGACCAATACTCGCAAAGTGACAATCAGACCTTCGTGGGTGACCTCAATCTCCACTTGGGCTCTCTGCAAGACTCTTCCGCGAACTTGCTGGCCACCTTCCTCTCTACAAACGATCTTATCCAACACTGCACAAAATAAACACACTCTAAGGGCTCAATCCTGGACCTTGTTATTTCTAAAGCAGGCATGCTTTCTATCGCTACCCCTATTCACGTAGACTGGTCTGACCACCTCCTCTTCCCATTCTCTCTTCACCTAGCACACTCTATAACTCTTGGCCAACCTAAGATGGCTACCTCCTGGTTTCGTGACACTAAAAATGTTGACACCGTTTCCCTCTGTGAATCAGCTTTGCTGTCACTTCCAAGGCTAGACCCGAACCTAGATGTAAACGATCTCACCTCCCAATGCCTCTCAGTCCTTGCAGTCGAAATCAATAACGTCGCTCCTCTCCAAAGCAAAAAGAAGAAACCCATTCCCTCAGCACCTGGGTTCAACAAATCCCTCTATGAAGAAAGGAAGCACCTAAGACTCCTGGAGAAACAATGGAGGCAAGCGCCCTCCACCGATAATTTGGCCACGCTTCGTTCAGCAAGATCCAAGTACCACAAGCACATCTTCCTTGGGAAAGCATCACACTTCAGACCCCTCCTTGACTCAGCCAAAAATAGACCCCAAAAACTTTTTGATCTCATCAAGAATACTAACTGCTCTCCCCCAACCTCCAAGTTGGAGGATTCTACAAAGAAAGCTGTGGATTTCGCTGTATTCTTTGACGAAAAAGTGAAATCACTTGTGGATCAGGTCGCTCATCCCACCCCTCCAGAGGAGCGCAAATCACTAACCATTTGGCAGAACTTCGACCCCATCTCTGAAAATGTCCTCCTCAAGTGCATCCTCGAAACAAAGCCCTCTAATCATTCTCTTGACCCCATCACTAGTGCCATTGCCCTTGACTTTTATACCCATTCTCTTCCCTATTGGACCACTCTGGTCAACCTCTCCCTCTGTCTAGGCTCCCTTCCTGTTCCCTTCAAAACTGGGCAGGTCGCCCCTCTACTTAAAAAACCCACTGCTGATGCGAATGACCTCAACAACTTCCGCCCCATCACTAACCTACCCTTTCTTGCGAAGACCACAGAAAGATGTGTTGCGAAACAGCTCTCTCGTCATATCAAGGACAATGATCTTCTTGACAATTTTCAGTCTGGCTTCATCCAAAACTGCAGCACTGAAACAGCCCTGCTGCAAGTGATTGATGACGCACTGCGGCTACTCGATTTGGGGGGGTCTTGTCTTCTAATTCTCCTTGACTTTTCTGCAGCCTTTGACACTGTCAATCACAACACCCTCCTCAGCACTCTTCAACAGAGAATGGGCATGGAGGGTACTGTGCTTAAATGGTTTACTTCCTTCCTCTCTGATAGATCCCAAATGATCAAAATAGGGGACAGTCTTTCATCTCCTTTGGCGGTGGGTCAAAGGTGTTCCTCAATGCTCTATACTTGCACCCACATTGTTCAATCTCTATTTGGAACCACTGGGAAATCTCCTGAGTAAATCCGGGGTCCACTATCATCTCTACGCAGACGACACTCAAATCTACCTCAAGGTTGCCTCTACTCACGATCTCTCCGTCCTAAGCTCTACTCTGGACTCCATTCAAAGCTGGATGTCAACACATCAACTGATTCTGAATCCCTCCAAAACTGAATTCCTCCTCCTCTCCTCCTCCCTTTCTCCTCCCCCGGTTCAATCATGGATGGACCAAATGAATCCACTGAACAATAAACCCATCATTGTCGACAGCGCAAAATCCCTTGGTGTCATACTCGACACAAAACTCAATCTACTCTCCCACATTAATTCAATTGCAAAGTCTGCTCGATACCAACTGCGCCTTCTTTGGGGGATTCGTCGCTTCTTCCCGGAGCATGACCTTAAAACCCTGGTCCAATCGCTGGTCCTCTCCAGACTGGACTACTGCAATTCTCATCTTACTGGCCTCCCCAAATCCCACCTGTCCCCCCTTAAGTCTGTTCTCCATTCAGCAGCTCGCTTCATTTATGGGGCCAAAAGAAGCGACCACATCACACCCATGTTATCCACCCTCTGCTGGCTTCCCATCGAGGCAAGATCCATCTACAAGAATGCCTGCATCACCCACAAAGCCTTGCACTCCTCCTCTCCTCGCTACCTGGCGAATAAACTGAAACTCTCTGGAGGCTCTAGACCATCACGAAATGCAGAAAATCTACTGCTTGAACCTCCCACTTTCAAGAAGGAAAGATCGATGGCCCAATCCTTTTCTGGCAATGCAGTGAGAATCTGGAACTCACTTCCAGACCACCACCTCCTCCCAGGCCTTCAAAACTGACCTCAAAGTTCTCCTCCTTCAAAGACACTTCCAAAGTTAATTCATGCCCTCTCTATTATCTGAGGGAAGAACTTTTAGTATAGAAAATGTTTATTCTCCATGACTATGGAAGTGCCTTGCTAGTGTGTTCTTGTGGTTTGAGTCTGCCATTTATTGCAGTACTACCCTTTTACCTGTTTGGTACTCTTTTGTAACATGCACACGTCACTTTTCTCTTGTAATACACTGTTTGCTACCTCTTACATTTTGTTTGCTTTCGATACTTGCACAAGTGCCACCATTGCTTATGTAACGTGTGTTCTTGTGTCCTCCATTTATTGCAGTATTATACCTCTACTTGTGCTTTGTACGCTTTTGTAACCTGCACACGTCACTTTTTCCTCCTGTAATCAGTGCTTTAAATGGGCCGGTACTGAGTACCGGCACACCTGATTTTTTTGGCCGTCAGTACCGGCACTTCTCTGTAGCCAGGGAGAGTACCGGTACCCTGATCCACGGCATGGCAGGCCGAGGTTAGGTTTCTGCTCCAGTGCAGAGCACTTCCGAGCAGCTTGTAATTAACTCGGCTGAAGTATCCTTTTCCAGAGTAGCTGGTGAAGATTCCAGCAGCGTGCATTTGAATGCCCCCAAACTGCAGGGGGGTGAGAGGGCTTGGGTCACGCTGTGATTAACAGGACAGGGTCTCTAGACAGACCCTGCACTGTCAATCAGATGCGCAGCGACCATTCGGGTGAAAGTGCCAGCATGACTTTCATTTTGTGTTATGAGTTAATCTGTGTTTTTTTTTTTACATAAACACATTTCTCATGTGCTGCAACTGGTAGAGAAGTCTCTATGTATGAAGATATTTTGCCCTTAGCCCCGCCCACTTGTCACACCTTTATTTTAATGAGTACCTGCACTTATTTTTCCCCATTCAAAGCACTGCCTGTAATGCACCGTTTGCTACCTCTTGTATTTTGTTTGCTCACGATTGTCACTTTTGCCTCATGTAATGTAACGTTTGCTTTTGTAATTTGTTCACTTGTAATGTTCTCATGTATCAGTTATGTTCCTATTGTGAAGCGCTCTGACACCTTCGGGTAAAGTCCGCGCTATATAAAAAGGCATAAATAAATAAATGATTGAGTAAGGCTGGGAGGTCTGCGCACCGAGCGCGGTGGTCTCAAGCACGTGTGGCAGGGGTGGGGGTCTGAGAGGCCTCCTTTGGTCCGTGCTGCGGCGTTCCCTGGAGCACGTGCGGCTCTCGGACAGGGCTAGGGCTGGCGGCCCCCCTCTGCGCGCCGGTCTCTGGTGACAGACAGGAGCAGGAGCTGAGAGAGCCCTGACAGCAGCAGCAGCGTCTCGGCAGTGCATTCCGGGCACTTGACTGGCAGCGCCTGGGACTACGTCATAACAGCGCGCCCGTCTCCCGGACACGGTTCCTCGCCGTTTAGGTGTGTTATATGCTTTTTTTGTTTCTTTAATGCCGGGGCAGAAAGGGCCCGGTGAGAGGGAAGGGCGGGCGTGACGGAGGCAGGAGAAGAGCCGCTTCGTTCCTTTCATGTTATTTGAGACGGCTTTCGCGAAAGCCCTAGGCCGCGGCGCCCAGCTCGGTGACGTCAGCGGCTGTTAAGATGTCCGCGCGGCCGGGCCGGGGTCACGTGACAGGCTCCGCTGCTTTGTGAGCACATTGGCAGGTAAAGGAGCGGCGGCGGCGGCAGCGGAGCGAGCGGCGCCGGTAACCAGGGCACCGGGGCGGGTGGGTGCTGTCCGTGATTCTGAACGCTGAGGGGCATTGGGGCCGTATACTGGAATGGAGCACCGGGGGCAGGAAGATCTCAGAGGGGAAAGCGGGCGGGCACTGGTATTCCCTGGGAGGGGACTCTGGTTTGGGTGCTGTGGGAGAAGGCTGTCAGAGGGACTCACGAAGAGGGTAAACCTAGCGAGCGGGGGCAGACAGTGAGGCCTTCTGGGGGTTGTGGTAAACACAGACGTGCCCTGGGAGGGTGGGGGGTTGTGGGACAGAGGTAGTGGGAGGGTGAATTTTAGGCTCTGGGAAGTGGCACGCAAAGGAGGACAGACGGCGAACCCCGAGAGTCTGTCAGGGAGTAGACCTAATGGGACCCCGAAGGGAGAGGCGGCGTGTACGCCCCGGGGAAGGCAGGCATAGGAGCCTTGTAGACACGCCGTAGTGTGTGTGGGGGGACCATAGAGGCCTCGAAAGTGAGAGGAATACTGTAGACTCTCAGAGGAGGTGTGCACAGAAAGCCAGACGACGAAGATGAGCGGCTTGTTATAGTGCCTAGAGGCGCTAGGAAGGGGCGAGAGGTTGTGGGAGACCCTAGAGGGGACAGATACATTCATATCGAAATATGGATAGAGATAGTGGACCGTGCTTGCAAAGATTTGTGGATGGTGCCCATGTTTACGAATTGCAAGGGGTTAAGGCAATGCAAAGAACTGGGGATTGCAATATAGAGTCACTGGAAGCTGTGGGTTGATAATTCATGCTCCGAGAAGTTGGGGTGTCAAATATAAGACTAACTAGACTTTGAGTGGAGAAGTGGCCATATCAGTTTTGTGTGCGCTCACTGGTATGAGTCGTGGTATATAGTGTGTATGGGACTGAACTTGCATCCCTAATTGTGGGGAACCGAGCAGGTAGTGTGGGTGACTATGGACTGCCTTACAGTTGTGCAAGGAACGCTTTTCGGAGGAGTGTTGAATTTAAAGAATGGAAGATTACCCATTTTTTTCTGAACCGGCAGGCAGGTGTACACTACGAGGAGATGTGCGTGTTGTGGAGAGGAGGCGGATGGGTAAATAGTTGAGGGTTTAGAAGCCTCTCGTTCAGAGCGAGTAGGGCAGGAAGAGCCGTTTTAAATAAAATATATAAAAAAGCTCCTACGCTTAGAAAGTTAGTAGTTCTGCTATGGATCAGGTGTTGGACTCGTTGTTTGGTAGAATTTGAAAGTTTCTTTGGAGATGGTGGGAAGTATGTTGTTGTGGGGGATTAGAAATGAATTATGCAATTTCTAAGTTTTATTTTATTTGGTTAAAGGGAGAGTTGGGTTGCATCGTGAAGCCGGTGTGATTATTAGTACGATCACATATTCCTACTGTTGCTTGGGAAACGAAGCGGACTTGCATATTTCAGCAATGTTCATGAAGTTGAGGTGACTTGAGTGTTTTTCTAGTTGTACTACGAGTCTTGGCTACTGACTATATTGTAGCTTTATCAATGAGAGGAAAGACTGTCCCTTGTACTAGTACCGTCAGGGGCTGAATACTGCGCGATAATGCCGAAATGCTCCTATGTTTTGTAACGTTCTTAACTTTTCTCTGTTAATCTCGTCACTCTCCTTTTTGAGTAGGTGTTGACGGTGTTTTTTTGAGTATTTTTTTTGATGAGGTAAAAAATAATTGTCTTATTTGCATGTATTTTGTTTCTAATTATAGCCATATTGGATGTTTCTGGAATTAAGATGGATTTTAATAATAGTCGGCAAGCGCAATTGATATTTTCGGACATGTAGAAATTGTGTTTTTCTATCGTAAGTATGACTTCCGTGTATCAGCACAATTCCCATCTCAAACGCATTGTCAATGGGGCTCTTAAGATTGACAAGCCCGACAAATGTTTTTTGGGGTTTGGCGTGAAAGCAGCTGCTCCTCAGAAAACGAGTGAGCCCTATTGATGCCTTGGGTAGTTGTGTTGGGAGGAGCCTTACTACCTCGTGCTGCTTAGATGACAAATTCACGATTTATTTTGGACTGGCAGCAATCGGGAATTTATTTCTGTAACCTCTGCATAGTGGAGTTGTTCTCATTAGTCATAAAGACGTGCAACCACAACTCCCAGTTTTTTTTTTTACTCTTCTGTTTTTGAAACCGACACGTGTTCCACTAGTTATTTTGATCAGTTCAGTTACCACCTTTCAGTACAAACTCAACAGTTTACATAGTGTGCGACCATAGCAGTAGAGATGAGAAGTAGCCAGCTTTAGTGGTCTCTGAATGGGTCACTCACCTCTTAACAATGACTAATTGTAAGGACCTCACGCAATTATATTTTTTCTGCTTTTGGGACTCATCTTCGGTCGATAAAATGTTTGTAATTGTATTGTCACTGAAGGTGTGAAATGATAGGGTAACCAGGATGGAATCATAGTAGTATTCTTTGTTGTATATCATTTGCAGCTATTTATATAAGATGTCAAACTGTGTTGCTTAATTTTATATCAAGAGTGTGAAGCCAAAATAATTTCGTTTTTGCAAAGCAAGTGGAAGCCTACATGCCAGTGTAATGAATTTAGGCATAATCTGTTTTATTTATAACTATAACGTGCTATTGGATAATTTTAGCTCCACAAAAGTAGCTTACCTTATTTTGGTGGTTTTCGCAGCTTGTGAAATATCCTTAAAGATAATGTGCCCTCGCAAAATAGAACACAAATGATGTACTCATTTCTTTAGTTCATTATGCTTGTATACTGTAGGTTGATATCCCTTCAGCCTATTCCGATTGGATGGGACTGTCTACTTTGCAGTTTTGCGGACCACCTTAGCCACTCCTTCACTCGCACATTCCCACAATGGGCTAGTGCTTGATCTCAGACTGTAGAGATAGAAATAAACACATTTTTTTGTCCTCATTTGTAATTAGCCAATATAAATTGGAGATGCAAAAAAGGGGAGAGAGCAACAAGAAAATAAGGTTTTAAACTTCAGTTTTGGTTGCGCCAATATGTGAGGGAATCCGGTTGCTCCTTTTGCGGAGGGTAAGTACTAGACATCTCGGACCCTCAATTGGTCCAACCTTATACCCCTTTCTTATCTCCCTCCTTCTGATTCTCTTTCTCCATTATGACAGGACATACGGAAAATCCGCTCCAGGGCGGTCAGTCCAAACCATTTTGGACTTTCCTGGCCTGTATAGCTACCACATAATCATAGGACTAAATTAACGTCTATAAACATTGTTGGAGAAAGAGTCATCCTTAACTGAAAAGAAAGCTACCACAAAGATAAATTAAAAACAATACTTTAGGCATTTTTTTTTATTTTTACATTTGCCTACTTCTACACCAATCATCCCAAACATTCCAGAATTTTGTTTTTTTGTAATGCGTATTGCCCTATCCGGTTTTGCAATCCTATGTGTCGTCATGAGCCATTCACACTCCACGGGGTGGGGGCGGGGCAGGCAGAATCCACTTAATGCACAGCTCCCTACGCGCCAATAAAATTAACAAAAACATAAGAATTTTATGGTGTTTAGATACTTTAGTTGTTATATCCTCATCTGGAGTTGCATCTAAAATGGCCTGTGGAACACTCACCTTGACTTCATACCCATTAATGCTGGAAATCGTCTCACCTACTTTTCCCCAAAAGGTTTGGATGGAAGGACACCGCCAAAACATATGTGCTTCGTCTGCATCAGCTTCCCCACACTTAAGGCACTTCGCTCCTTTGGAACCGATTTTGAATAACCTTTGCGGGGTCCAATACGCTTTATGGATAGTAAATCTTCTTTTTTTTTTTTTTTTTTTTTTTTTCTTTTTAGAAGTGCAGACTTAACACTTTGCTATAAAAAAGACAGACCCTTGCCATAAAGTTTCAAGGTCGTAGCTCAGCAGCTCCTTCCTCCAAATTGATTCAAACCACGGCTGAGTACTCATGGGGTTGAACTAGCATCCAATACCATTCAGCTATTTCTTTCCACCCCAAAGAAATGGGAACAAGTTTACGTTCAAAAAGTTCATTGCCGTTTCCGCCTCGTCCCAGCTTGATAATTGATAGAAATTAAATTTAGAGACAGCCCCCTCTGTAATGTCCTGTAACTTTAGCCATGAAATTGGCTCTGACCCCTCTAGCAATTTACCCCATCTCTCGATTCCCTTTGCTTGGATTGGAACCGCAAGAAAGTCTAATAAGCATACTGGTGTTCCGGGTGAGTTCCATATTGGGGCATAAGTGCTATAATAGGGGATTCGTACTATCACTCTTATTTGATACCAAACTCTACAAGCTGCCAGTAGGATTTTTAATTTCACTTTTTTGAAGAATGTCGGGTCTCCAAATTTAAAAAGAAAAAACCTAGATTGGAGCTGGAAACCTGAGGTGAATGCCCGGAATAATGGTGTGAAAGAAGATGTATTGCCCAATATCTGCCTGAAGATTTTTAAGTGAAACGCCCTGTGGTATTGCAGGAGATCTGGACTAGTAATCCCTCAGTTTTCCTTTTTTGCCCTGAGCTTTCGCTAAGCTATTCGGGGCCTTTTTTTGGCCCAGATAAAACTAGTGAAAAGACCTTGTGCCTTGATAATCCAGTCCTTCTTAAACTCCAATGGAATTGAATTAAATAAAAACCTATATGTTGGCAGGATTACCATTTTCAACAGGTTCGACTTTTTTAAAAAGGATAAAGGTAGTGAATCCTATTTCTGCAGTTGTGCCCTGACTTTAGATGTTACTTTATCAAAGTTTACCTTCAGTAATAATTCGAGTTACTGAACTACCTCTATCCCCAAGTACCTAATACTAAGTCGAATCTGATCACAGCTATAGTACGTATTCTATTGCATAACCTCTGTTTTGTCTGGGTTAACTGCATATCCCGATACCTCCCCAAAACTTTTTAAAGTGTCCCATATGGCTGCTATTGAGTCTTGAAGGTGGCCTGTACAAGTCATTAGGGCATCCGCATGAAAGGCATATTTTCTTCACCCATCCATTACACGAAAATGGAATAATATCCTTGCACTCCCTTAGTTTAATGGCAAGCGGCTCTATATACAAGTTGAAAAGTAATGGTGAGAGGGGGCACCAGAAATAAACAATTTGGTGATTTCCCGAAGCCAACCCTTCTCCTACATTTCTTCTCTTGATGGAGCACAGGGCAAGCAATTTTCTTCTCTACACTTTATTAAAGTTGAAGACCATGGGCCTGATTTCAATCATAGGGCTTAGTCTGTATTTATCACTCCGATAAAATGAGAGCCCATGTTTCGGAATTTATCAAGTACAATAAATAAAAATTTCTGACTAACCACACCAAAATCCACATGTCCTGTAAATTACCGCACCTTTTTTCCCCTGTAAAAGTCTAGCTGACTTGACCTGTTGACATTTGACAGGGAATGCAAACTCCATCACAACTTGAAGTTACTTGGTGCAATGAATATTGCTCATCTTGTAATTCCTTTGTGCACAGGTTGGAATTCCATAATCTACTAGTTTGGATTTTCATTCACAGTTTGGTTGGAAGTAACTAGCTTGTTCAGTTCCGAGTTTAACACAGGTTCTTATAGGTTAATGTTGACAATAGAATTTGTCTGATCCAGCCAGAGATGTTTCTAGTGTACTTGAGGACTTCACTGTTTATGCTTATTTGCTGGGTGTGTGCATCACCCAGTCTGTGTAGACACTTACCATGCTGGCGTTGTTACCAAAATACAATTTTTAGTAAGATTTTAATATATTAATTTTGCAATCATCAAAATGCACAAGCAATTTGACATTAGAACTGCAATCATTACCATCTTTACAACACAATGTTAATTAACTGTCTTATCCACAAAGTTATGTAGAGAAATTATAATAGTAATAATAGCAGTATTAAAGGGAGCAACTTATTTTTCGTAGTGTATGTTTATGAAATGTCATCCGGATGTGTCTTTGTATGGCAAAAGCTAAGTGGAGTTCATTTGGCTTTGCTTGCCAGTGTGCAAGGCTTTCGTGCTCTGTTTAGCACTTAAGGGTGACAAGGTCTGTTCTGTTGGTGTAAAGGAAATTATTAGTGTAGCATGGCATGTGTTGTGTCTAGTCAAATGTCTGGGTGCACAACTCCTAATTGATATTCTTAAAATACTATTTTCTTTGCTGTGTCTGCTATACACACACTCATAAGATGGTTACATGCAGTAGGGCTAATCACAGCCAATAGTCTATCACGAGTGTGCTTTAAGAGTGCTCTTATGACACAAAGTGACACCTGATTTCGTTCTTTGTTAATCTTTGCTGTATGTCTACAAAATAAATTGAAATAGGGACAGCTCTTCGTCAGGAATGTGGAATTTCCCATCACCAGGCACCCAGGACATATTGTTTAGGAGGGCAATTGTCACTTTTATTTATGTCGTCCCTTTAAAGGTAGTTTCAAATCCCTGCAGAACAAAACCTTTGGTGCCACAGTATGGTTGAGGAAAATAATTATCTGCTGGCATGATAAAGCATCCTTCTGCCTGAAAATGTTTATATGGTTCATTAACACAAGTCTTTACAGTTGAGTTGAAGCTGGAGGAGGGAAAATGTGAATGTCACTGTTATATACCAACTCGGTGTGACGGTTACTGTGTGATCTCTCGCGTCTACATTGTAATGTTATGCATTACCAAAATATTAGAAAGAACAATTGAGTTGAGCACCATAAGAAACAATTTGTGGCTATTATAGTTCTCTGAATGGCTTCCGCTTGAATGCATTCATTAAGATGGAAGCAAGACTGACAGTTGTCATTGACATAAAATGTAGCCAGATAATATTTGGATTTTGAAATAAAAGTGATAATTACAGCCATATTTACTAAACTATCATGCAATTATGGTCAACTTTAAATACCAGCTCTCTTAATACATCATCCAATGTTTTAACGTGGACCAGTGTTTATTAGTGTAGTAGTAATTGAGAATCTTTGTTAAACTGTTAAAGACAAAGTTATGGGTAGCTTGTGACTTTTCTCACATAGTGCATGCACCCGTTCAAATCTATGACCTTGCATTGGTGCAGTACTATAACTTTTAGGAATCCATAAGAGTTGCCTAGTCAACTTGTGTGAATTTCTTTTACACAAGAGTAAATAAATAATACATATTTGCAAATGCGAAAATCTGCAAATAAAGTGTAAATTTACTTGTTTTTTTTTCTTCCGAGAGGAAAACGCGTTTCCCAGTGGATAAACTACACCCATACCTTTTTAAAGGGAGGGGTCCCGATCTGCCCTTGAAAAAGTGTTGACCCTTTTCTTGTCAGGATTACATTTCTAACTTTTATCATGATATAAATGGGTCTTAAACATGTAATTTATTGGGCATACATTCTGGATCTACCACTTTTGCTCTGCTTCCAGACCCCTTAAGCAAATCTCCATGAATCTCTTCGGGGGCGAAACCAACTCTTACTCATGAAAGCTAAGCTTGCAGACCAAAATAGGTTTTGAGAATCCGACCCATAATACTGACTATACAAGATCTTGTAGATATGTTTAGTTGTACACATAGAACAGTCATTGTTCACTCACTTACCATTTACTTACAAATATGTCAAACAAGGGGAATAAGGCACAGTGAAATAGACTGTTTTGGCCAAGAATAAAGTAATGTGATCAAGTGGAGACGGTCTAATGGTGAATTGGCTCCTAGATCTTCAGTCGGTAAAGTATGCACTAGAATGCAGTTAAAATTTTGGATTAATTATAGTAATTTAATAGAGTGAATGCTTTAAAGTAAAATTGGCTGAGCAATTCACAAGATGCTTCCTTGGAAACTAAAGTAAGAAAAAGAGGGGTAGTTTAATTAGGAAAAATGGTACATCTTGATCCTTGCTTTAATCAGTACTCATACAAGCAATAACAGCTTTGTTTTATTTAGAAGCATACTGTGATAAAGCAGGTTTAACCATGCGCAGCCTGTTAATAAGTAGAGCCTGTGATTGAACAATATGACCTAATTAGAACCCCTGCCTGAACGTTCAATTTAAACTGAAATGTGGCCTAATTCCGAAACTTGCTAGAATGAAAACCCTGCCATAATGATTAGTGTTATCAGGACCCTGATATGATGAGAACACTGCCCATCAAATGGTACAAGTAGATTTCTGAAGCTTCCTGTTCATTGACACAGTTGATACAATCTCATACCCTTGTTCTTCACCTGTTGAGTTGTGAGCAGTCACAGATGCTTAAGAGTGGGAGCTACTTGCTGCAGGAGCAGTAAGTGTGCAGCAACCACAATGTGTTTCCTGGACCGTTAAGTGAGAATTCGCAAGGTGGGGGTGGTGGGGGTGTAAGAGGTTGCAGCAAAGATACATGGTGTAGGTGTTAAGGTCTCACAGGGTCCTCACGTTTCTTGAAGACATGAGCAGTAGTGCAGAATCAGATTTATGGGAATAGTTGGGCTCTCACCACTTGAAGGAATGCTTAGAATCAAATGCAGTTTATAGACTCGGTCTGCAGTCATGCACCACACGCAGAAGCACTTGGGCTGTAAATGCAGGGTGAAAAAAAGCTGGTGGATATGTCAATAGAACATGTAATCCATGCATACTAATATTATAAAGAGAGAGCCCAAACCTTTGAGGCGGGTAATCTCAGTAACCACAGCACCAATCACAACACCCAATACAGCATTGGAAAGGGCAGTTGCAGCAGAAGGATATAGGCTATGCAGATGGCCACCATATACATTTAAAAGGTAAAAGAACCGTGCCAGCAAAGTAGTCCCTTGTGGGCATGTCTGTGTTCTGCTGTGGGCGTGTGCTGGGGGCTTGAGAAACGCTGGGGGCGTGTGGTACGTTCTGCCCTTCATGCCATGTGAGTCGTAATTGCGCCGCATCAAGGAGCACGCTGTGGTGTGACACGCTGGGGCCGTGACAAACGCTGTGGGCGTGTGCCCGTGCTGTGGGCGTGTGTCCGCCCTTCCATGTGAAGTGCCAATTACACCGCATCAAGGTGCACGCTGGGGGCGTGACAAAACGCTGGGGGCGTGTGCTACGTTCCGCACTTCATGCCATCTGGGTCGTACATTAATCAGATAGTCTGGTGTGGCCGTGTGCTGGGGGCGTCACAAAGGCGTTCACCTCGAAGCGTGGTAAGTAACCATTCGCAAGACTCCCTTGGGGGCTGCCCGTTGTCTCACACATACTGGGGGTGCCGAATGCAGTGTGTGGCTTGGCCTGGGTGCGTCTAAAAAGCACTCTGGGCCGAAGAGCGTCGGTATGGGTCATAAAAAAAAAAAGAACGGGAAACTATCATTCAAGACTCACACAATTCTAATTGTTAGACAGTCGCCGCTGGCCCTCAAGCGGGGGCACACGCGACTGAGCGTGTCTGCGGGAACAATTACTGCAGCCTCTCATGCGCGCTGTTACTGAACTATCACATTAAACCAAATTACACGCGCCTGCTAACATCAGCCAGGGCTGTAGCCGGGCTCGGGCAGCGGCCTGCTAATATGAACCAGGGCTGCAGCTGGGCCTCAAGCGGGGGGACACCCGCCTGATAACCTCAACCAAGGCTGCAGCTGGGCCTCAAGCGGGGGAACACGCGAATGACCGTATCTGAATACACACATTACACACATTCTATTTCAGACCCGGACAACGTCGGGACGGGCTGCTAGTTTACCCTAAAAAGGCAAAAATTCCTTTGCAAGTTCCTGTGATGTTTAGTATTAAAGGTTTACCAGAATAAACAGCCACCGATTTTGGGCAATTGTCCGGGTATAGCCCACTTTTTTCGTTCCTTTCCTGGAAATGTCTGCTAGGGTAGGAAATGGGGAGTGCTTGAAACATTGTGACTAGAGGGACCTCTCCTGTAGCAGCATATGGGCAGCCATGCATGACTAAGCCACAGAAAATGAACACAACTTTGCAACGGATCTGCTCCATACAGAAGAGATTTAAAATACATTCCTACTTGAAACGACGGGGGACCCATGTGGCGGTCCTGCAAGAGATCCCACTACGCCTGAAACTGAAAGACTGCAGTGCAGATGGAGGGGCTGTTTGTTAGCTACTGGGTTCTCATCTTATGCAAGAGGAGCTTTAATATGGATACACCTGGGCGGATCCTTTGCATCTGCTGATGTTGTTATGGATAGGGATGGATATTATGTAATTTCAAGGCCAAACTAGTTGGGATCGAAGTTGTACTAAGTAGTCTTAATACCCCCAGTATAGATCAGGTGCCCTTTTTCTCTGGTCTTTCCTCAGAACTACCTCTGTGGCCCTATATCCCAGTGTAGGAGGGAACTGTAACTGATGTTTGATGTAGTGGGTGTTGGACTGCTCCCATTCCCCACTAACTGACACATTGGGGTGAGAGCTGTCTTGTGGTTACTTCAGAGGATGATGGCAAATTGCAGAGTTGTAGACCAGTGGAGGCAAGGCCATTAGACTAGGGAATACTAGGTTCATGATATAAGACTTGACTAAATAGTGTGTTCGAAAGCAGTCATCCATCCATGTTTTTGGATTACTTCAGTAAGACCGTAACCAGGCAGACCATAACCTGCTTCTAGTACGTATAAGAAAGGGTGGGGAGCTCTTAGCTATCTACAGTTGGAGATTGCAGAGAACTGTGATAGGGCATTCAGAGATTGCCCAAAAGAAACAGTATGTCACTAATCGAGATAGAGGACACCACTTTCAATGCGCTAATCAAGTGGAAGATTTTTAGGTCCTCGCCATGTGTCATAGCATAAAGGAGATAATGCAAGTGTTAAAGGGACTAGTTAAGAAACAGACCTCAATGGACTCGACCTTGCCCAAACTGGAGTTGAGGTATCAAATAACCCCTCCCTAAACACAGATTGCTAAAACTGAAAAATGTGTGACATGGAAAAATTGAGGTGTCTCAGTTATATATTCTATCTATCAATAACCCATAATAAGGAATAGAGGTAAAAGCTACTGGCTCTGTTGATAAAAACTGAACTGAGAAGCACCTCCATTCTCCAAATGAGTAAATTATTAAAACGTCCGCATGAATCACTAGAATCCTTGAATAACCCTGCGAGAGAAGCTGTAAAGGATCTAGCCAAAGAAAAAACCCTGGGGCCTGACCATCAACTATCAAATTGTGAGACCAATCCTATCCAGTGTGCTCTTCCTTTTACAGTTTCCTCTAGTCCACCAAGACCAAATGTGTTTATACCCCACATAAAACACCTCACAAAACAGGAGAAGAAATTTCATATTTCTGGAAGAGCCCTGCTGGTACTTCTTCCATGGAGCTGTAGACTTGTCCGTCGATCTGGAAAAGATGTTCGACACAGTGTGTTGACAGCACTTACTGGGTGTGCTTGGATGTGTAGAAGTTGGGGAGATGAGGGACTGGATTAGGCGGATTGTTATTTTGTACTCTCCTATTTAGTACATAAAGTGGCACCAAACGGGTGCCTGCTCTCCTATGTATGTGTTGGCTTTGAAGCCATTCGTTCAAGTAATGAGAACGGAGGGCCAAATATGAAGCTTTTCCCCCTGCAGATGGTACTCCAACTATTTCTTTATATGCTGGCGATATGTGCCTGTTTTCGAGGGGAGGGACATTTGCATTTCCGATTTCTCCGAAGATGATAGACAAACCTTTGCAAATGCATAACTGTGGTACTAAAACATCATGCATTCTGATAGATGCAGATGAGAGTTCACAGAAGCTGACCATGGGACTGGCATTTTAAGAGCAGCCATGGTCCCTGGTAGGTGTGTATTGAATTTTGTAAATCACTCCTATTATTGTTCATAGGTCAGATGGACTTGGATAAATACAATGGTAATGCTACCCATGTGTCTTTATTTTATTTTTAAATAAGTTACTGGTCATGTTAACCCTTGAGCAGTTATGGGCGATTAACTCTATGCTGATAAATTGGATATCGGGCGAAGGCAGATATAGGGTTACACTCCGCAAACCGAGATTACAACTATCAGGAATATCATACAGGGAATTTAGCGCAGTGGACTACAATACCTGGTACAGATACAGTGGGTAGAAAGATGGCTTGACAAGTCACACCTGCAAGAAATAGGAACATTTTGGAATGTGTGTGATTTTGAGCTCGCTAGCTACTTTTTATTTATGGGAGTAAAGAATGAAACCAGAATAACTTTCTGCTACCTTGAATAGCATTGAACGGTTTGAAAAGGTTTGTGCGGAAAACAAAACAAAACAATGTTCCACCATATGCTCTGGCCCTAACACTCGTTGGGCTTCCAAACCCTCTGGGACACTTTAATATTGGGAAGCTGGCGGTATTAACCAGAGTAGTTGTAACTACTATGGGGAGTGTTATGAATCTGGTGAATTTAAAACTCTGATAGTATTATGACCTTAAAGCCAGCCAATTTCTGATATGTGGTACCTTTTTGGCATTGTACAATGAAGGCGGGCAACTGAAGATGACCCATACAGTGTTGGGTTACTTCACAGTAGAACATCCTAAGATTAGCATGGACTACCTAAAGACTAGCTTTGACAGAAAATTGAATGAAGGGGAATGGGGTAAAGCATCCTAAAATATCCACACATGACCACAGGATATTTCAGACTTTAATACACCCAATTCACCTATCCTCATAAGAATCAATAGGATGGTTGTTTCTAACACACTGACTTGCTCCAGGTGTAGGCTCTGATATGCAGATTTCTTCCACATGGTATGGGAATGTACAGTAATCCACCACCTTTTGGTAGGCGTTTACAGACTGTTTAGAGGGGACACTACAGTGAGGAATTACACACCCTTAAAGAGGTTTTTTTTCCAGATCTCTCCCCTCCAGATCTCTCCCCACCTGAAACAATAAAAGGGCAGTAATGGATTTCTTTAGTTAGTGTTTTTATTAGCAAAGCAAAAGCAACAAGCATTTGCAATGCAATAGGTCTCGCATTAGGAAAGTTTGAGCTATTGGTATTGTGAATGACACATTTTTTATTTGTGTTTGTTTTGAAAATGGCGAAATTAATAGCTTTGTCATTTACAATGCCAATAGTTTTAACTTTCGCAAATGTGACACCTATAGCATTTGTAATGCAATATGTGTTGTATTTACGTGACTTAGATGTATTGATATTACAAATAACAATGGCTTTTAATTTTTTCAAATAATTCATACTTAAATAAAAGTTAGTGTAATTTATAATGGCAATAGCTTAAAATGTTCTAATTTTGTGAAGATTATGTTCATTGTATTTTATTTTTAAAATCCAAGAACAGAAGTGAAATATTAACATCTTTTTGTGACATTTGTAATAAAGCTTGAAACATTGAGAGGGAGGGCAATAGAGAGGGAGGGAGGGCAATAGAGAGATAGAGAGAGAGGGAGGGCGATAGAGAGAGAGAGGTAGGGCGATAGAGAGAGAGGTAGGGCGATAGAGAGAGAGGTAGGGCGATAGAGAGAGAGGTAGGGCGATAGAGAGAGAGGGAGGGCGATAGAGAGAGAGGGAGGGCGATAGAGAGAGAGGGAGGGCGATAGAGAGAGAGGGAGGGCGATAGAGAGAGAGGGAGGGCGATAGAGAGAGAGGTAGGGCGATAGAGAGAGAGGTAGGGCGATAGAGAGAGAGGTAGGGCGATAGAGAGAGAGGTAGGGCGATAGAGAGAGAGGTAGGGCGATAGAGAGAGGTAGGGCGATAGAGAGAGGTAGGGCGATAGAGAGAGGTAGGGCGATAGAGAGAGGTAGGGCGATAGAGAGAGGGGTAGGGCGATAGAGAGAGAGGTAGGGCGATAGAGAGAGAGGTAGGGCGATAGAGAGAGAGGTAGGGCGATAGAGAGAGAGAGGTAGGGCGATAGAGAGAGAGAGGTAGGGCGATAGAGAGAGAGAGGTAGGGCGATAGAGAGAGAGAGGTAGGGCGATAGAGAGAGAGAGGTAGGGCGATAGAGAGAGAGAGGTAGGGCGATAGAGAGAGAGAGGTAGGGCGATAGAGAGAGAGAGGTAGGGCGATAGAGAGAGAGAGGTAGGGCGATAGAGAGAGAGAGGTAGGGCGATAGAGAGAGAGAGGTAGGGCGATAGAGAGAGAGAGGTAGGGCGATGGAGAGAGAGAGGTAGGGCGATGGAGAGAGGGAGGGAGGGCGATGGAGAGAGGGAGGGAGGGCGATGGAGAGAGGGAGGGAGGGCGATGGAGAGAGGGAGGGAGGGCGATGGAGAGAGGGAGGGAGGGCGATGGAGAGAGGGAGGGAGGGCGATGGAGAGAGGGAGGGAGGGCGATGGAGAGAGGGAGGGAGGGCGATGGAGAGAGGGAGGGAGGGCGATGGAGAGAGGGAGGGAGGGCGATGGAGAGAGGGAGGGAGGGCGATGGAGAGAGGGAGGGAGGGCGATGGAGAGAGGGAGGGAGGGCGATGGAGAGAGGGAGGGAGGGCGATGGAGAGAGGGAGGGAGGGCGATGGAGAGAGGGAGGGAGGGCGATGGAGAGAGGGAGGGAGGGCGATAGAGAGGGGGGGCGGGGCGATAGGGCGGGCGAGAGAGAGAGAGAGAGGGAGGGCGGGAGGGAGGGAGGGAGGGAGGGAGGGCGGGAGGGCGGGCGAGAGGGAGGGAGGGCGATGGAGAGAGGGAGGGAGGGCGATGGAGAGAGGGAGGGAGGGCGATGGAGAGAGGGAGGGAGGGCGATGGAGAGAGGGAGGGAGGGCGATGGAGAGAGGGAGGGAGGGCGATGGAGAGAGGGAGGGAGGGCGATGGAGAGAGGGAGGGAGGGCGATGGAGAGAGGGAGGGAGGGCGATGGAGAGAGGGAGGGAGGGCGGGCGATAGAGGGGGGGCGGGGCGATAGAGAGGGAGGGCGGGCGATAGAGAGGGAGGGCGGGCGATAGAGAGAGAGAGGGCGGGCGGGAGGGAGGGAGGGAGGGCGGGAGGGAGGGCGGGCGAGAGGGAGGGAGGGCGATAGAGAGAAAGGGCGGGGCGATAGAGAGAGGGAGGGCGAGGGCGATAGGGAGGGCGGGCGATAGAGAGAGAGGGCGATAGAGAGAGAGGTAGGGAGAGAGAGAGAGGGCGATAGAGAGAGAGGTAGGGCGAGAGAGAGAGAGAGAGGGAGGGCGAGAGAGAGGGCGGGCGATAGATAGAGAGGGCGGGCGATAGATAGAGAGGGCGGGCGATAGATAGAGAGGGAGGGCGATAGATAGAGAGGGAGGGCGATAGAGAGAGAGGGGGAGGGCGATAGAGAGAGAAAGGGAGGGCGATAGAGAGGGGGAGGGCGATAGAGAGAGAGGGGGAGGGCGATAGAGAGAGGGCGATAGATAGAGAGAGGGGGAGGGCGATAGAGAGAGGGAGGGCGATAGAGAGAGAGGGGGAGGGCGAGAGAGAGGGGGAGGGCGATAGAGAGAGGGCGATAGATAGAGAGAGGGGGAGGGCGATAGAGAGAGAGAGGGAGGGCGATAGAGAGAGAGAGGGAGGGCGATAGAGAGAGAGGGGGAGGGCGATAGAGAGAGAGGGGGAGGGCGATAGAGAGAGGGCGATAGATAGAGGGGGAGGGCGATAGAGAGAGGGGGAGGGCGATAGAGAGAGGGGGAGGGCGATAGAGAGAGGGGGAGGGCGATAGAGAGAGAGGGGGAGGGCGATAGAGAGAGGGCGATAGATAGAGAGAGGGGGAGGGCGATAGAGAGAGAGAGAGGGAGGGCGATAGAGAGAGAGAGAGGGAGGGCGATAGAGAGGGCGGGCGATAGAGAGAGAGGGGGAGGGCGATAGAGAGAGAGGGGGAGGGCGATAGAGAGAGGGCGATAGATAGAGAGAGGGGGAGGGCGATAGAGAGAGAGAGGGAGGGCGATAGAGAGAGAGGGGGAGGGCGATAGAGAGAGAGGGGGAGGGCGATAGAGAGAGGGCGATAGATAGAGAGAGGGGGAGGGCGATAGAGAGAGAGAGAGGGCGATAGAGAGAGAGAGAGGGCGATAGAGAGAGAGGGAGGGCGATAGAGAGGGCGGGCGATAGAGAGGGCGGGCGATAGAGAGGGCGGGCGATAGGGAGGGCGGGCGATAGGGAGGGCGGGCGATAGGGCGGGCGATAGAGAGAGGGGGAGGGCGATAGAGAGAGAGAGGGCGATAGAGAGAGAGAGGGCGATAGAGAGAGAGAGGGCGATAGAGAGAGAGAGGGCGATAGAGAGAGAGGTAGGGAGAGAGAGAGGGCGATAGAGAGAGGGAGGGCGAGAGAGAGAGGGAGGGCGATAGAGAGGGCGGGCGATAGATAGAGAGGGCGATAGATAGAGAGGGAGGGCGATAGATAGAGAGGGAGGGCGATAGAGAGAGAGGGGGAGGGCGATAGAGAGGGCGGGCGATAGAGAGGGCGGGCGATAGAGAGGGCGGGCGATAGGGAGGGCGGGCGATAGGGAGGGCGGGCGATAGGGCGGGCGATAGGGAGGGCGGGCGATAGAGAGAGGGCGATAGAGAGAGAGGGGGAGGGCGATAGAGAGAGAGAGGGAGGGCGATAGAGAGAGGGAGGGCGATAGAGAGAGGGAGGGCGATAGAGAGAGAGGGAAGGCGATAGAGAGAGCGATGGGGAGAGAAGGAGGGCGATGGGGAGAGAGGGAGGGCGATGGACTAGCCCATGAAATAGTTAATTGAATTCACTGATACCCAGATACTAGCAGAAGAAGGGATTCCTACAAATATTCATCCTAAAACAGAATTCAAACAAAAGTCAAAATGTTGTCCAATACTTCATCCAGGCAATTGTATCGATGCTTTTCATGATTTAGTTGTTGCAGAATTGGAGACCATGAAAAACATAACCACAAAACAAGAAAACTCATCACGGAACGAACGCCAAGCCTTAAAAACACTAAAAGAAAATATAAGCATCGAAATCAAACCTGCCGATTAAAGGCGGAAATATTGTAATTATGGATACCAATGACTACATTGAAGAGGCTAATCGACAACTCAATGATGAATCAAACTATACCATTGTGCCTAACACCATACTGGATATGACAAATCGAATCCAGAGCCGAATCATGGGATGGTATGAAGAAGGGCTATTGAGCCTAAATTAAAAAAACGACCTCACAGTTGTCAATCCAATAACTCCGACGATATACTTCTTACCTAAAGTGCACAAAACTTTGCACAAACCGCCAGCACGCCCAATAATTTCAAGCTGTGGATCTTTACTTGAAAATATGGCATCTTACGTTGACTTCTTTCTAGCTCCAATAGTTCCCACACTAAGCTCCTACATCAAGGACACTAGAGACTTTTTAAGAATCCTTTTGGAAATGAGTTGGCAATCTGAATACATGCTAGTAACCATCGACGTCGTTTCTTTATACAAGTCTATAGACCATGAAATTGGCCTCAATGCGGTAGCATATTTCCTTAAACAAAGACCCATTGGAGAATTAAAACATACAAAAATGATTATGGACATGATCAAAATCTGTCTAACAAACAATGTATTCACCTTCAACGGCAAACTATATTCACAAAAACGGGGAACAGCGATGGGAGTTTCTTTCTCTCCAAGTTACGCGAATCTCACCATGGGATGGTGGGAGAGATGCGTGGCTTGGAGAGAGGAAAATGAACCATACACCTCCCATGTAACTTTGTGGTTGAGGTTTATAGACAACCTCTTCCTCTTGTGGAAAGGAACAAAATCAAAACTTCTGGAGTACATTGCCATTCTTAATGATAACAAGGTGGGGCTCAAATTCACATACAATATTCAAAAAAAGAAATAGACTTTCTTGACACCAAGGTATACATAAAAGATGATAAATTGCAAACCACGGTGTTTCGGAAAAAACCTCTACAAACTGTATTCTGCATGGGACCAGCTTCCATCCGGCAGCATTGAAACAAAGCATTCCATATGGAGAGTTTCTCAGCATGAAGAGAAATTGCTCGGAAATAGCAGAAATGGAGAACAAATTCAATGAAACATGCTCAAGATTCTCTAGCAGAGGTTACAAACAGACATCATTTATGGTGAGCAGAGAGCCAGAACAAAGGCTAGAGCACAAACATTAATTGACAACAACAAATCAAGAAAAATAATAAATGAGGTCAAACCACGATTAGTCCTAACATATTCGAAAGAGCTTTCAAATCAAAAAAACTTTATCAAAATATTGGAATGTGCTTGAAAAAGATCCGGACATTGGCAATCTGATTGGTGACCAACCCTTTATCTCTTATAGGAAAACACCCTCCATCCAAGACACTTTGGTAAAGAGTCACTTTATGGTAAAAAAAACAGAAACATGGTTACAAAAGAGACAACATGGATTCACTAAATGCATGTCATGCAAGGCCTGCAAAGTTGGAAAAAACCTAAAATCATTAAAAGATGCAAAAGGACAAACTTTTGAAGTAACATCAAAAATAACATGTGATTCGCACTTTGTAGTATATCTCCTCGAATGTGACTGTGGCAAACGCTACATTGGCTCAACTATTTGTGCATTAAAAAAAAAAAATAAAGAATCCTGGAACACATCAAAGCCATCCAGAATAAGGATACAACTTATGCCATAGCTAAACATCTGATAACTCACAAGAACACAACATGGCAAAATATAAAATATTCAGGTCTGGCAACAATAGTAGAACATGAAAGAGGAGGTAATCGTCTACAAAAACTTACGCCTAGAATCTAAACTGATTATTCGCTTTAAAACAAAAATCCCACAAGGCCTTAATGGGGATGAAGAAATGTATGTACATCTTTAACAAATATCAGTGAGACACAACCATGTAACTAACATCAGGAATCAGAATAAATATATGTGAAAGCCAATAACTTCTTTGTCCAAATTTTAAAATTCATGACAGCGATGCAGCTAAGTTTGAAGAAAATTGTGTAAGAAAAGCAACTACTCATAAATTAAGGACTGAGAAAGTAAAAGAAAGAGAAAAAGATAACAATAACTTTGGACCTATGACCATATAGTGTGATTCGACACACTTTATTATCAACCATTTCCTAATGTAGAACCCTATGTATGATTTAGAAAATTAACATTTTTTATGTGTTGTTCAATAGAATTATGTTTGTGTCCAGGTAAGCCATCAGTGATTGAGACATTGAGTACAATCCGCAAGTATCAATTATACAAGCACTCAGCTTAAATTATACAAATCGTTCTTGAAGGACCTAACAACCGAGAGATGATCTTTATTTTGGCACTTAGCCATATAATATACGTCTGAAATTGAAAAACTATTCATTTCAGAAATGAGTCTTTATGAGCTAAATTGGGCTCTTTAGATTTCATACCAACTTCTGGTTGTAAACTTGCGGCTGGAGAAAAATGTCTGAAAAACTAATGGCATCCTCGATAAAAGTATTAACTATTTTCAAAGTACTATGCCCACAATGCTCTTTAAAGGCAACAGTGGTGACATAGTATAAATAACAAGAAATAAATAAGGGACTTGTAAAACTACTGTGAACAGGGACTGTTGATGTCCGAAACGCGTAGGAAGGCTATGAAAATTCTAAGTCAATAAAATTTGACTTCTTGGAAACTTCCAGAGAGAGTGCGGCGTCCTTTTTTCAAATATAAGACCTCCGTCTCCCTTGTGCGATCGTCCTCCCACGATAACGCCCTCAGAAGCAGACACGGTCCAGGTAATTCAGATGCTGTTGTTTTTTATTCAGCTGTCTCCATAACATTTCGGCACAAAGCCTTGATCACATGACAGCGCATCATCGTTTGTAGTGAATATTTTAAGTGCAAAGTGCTACTCTCTGATTGGGGACCCAATCGTGTAAACAATGAAGAAAGACTAACATTGATTCCTATGCATTTCAACTCCCGGAATCAGTGCAAAGTACATATATATAAATATATAGTAATGTTTGTATAAAATCATTGTTAAAAAACATTTCATGATTAGATAATACAAGGTTAAGTCCTGAAAAAACGTTTATCCTAAGACTTGTTCAAATGATGGGTTGAATCCCATTACACTCCTGCTATACCCACTGATGACCCTTACCAGACCAGCTAAGCTAAAACATACTGTGCAAATGTGCAAATAAGTGCAATATATATTGTTGAATAAATATGAAACTTGTTTTGTTAACATTTACAATTGAATATGACTGAGCCCAGTCCCTTCAATCATCTACATGGTTGCTGCTCCTATTGTCATGCCCCACTGCTTATGTTAGTTTTGTGCCCCTGCAGCTCCCTGTTGGACCACAATACAGTTATGGATACCCAAATTGCAAGGTAAAAGGAGGAAGCAGGTTTCAAGTCAGAGTATAAATCAATCTTTCTCTCTTTCATTTCGTATTTTAGGTGCAACATCATACATTAATGTATAATGACATTATAGGTTTACTGTCCTTCATAACAGAGTGATTTCAAATAAGTATCCAATTACCCTAACTATATCAAGGATAGATGGCTCCAGTTAAGAGGTGAAATTCAAATGATGATACAGTAACTAATATTGAGTTCAGTTGCCCGTCAGTTAAATACATGTTAATAAATTTGATATATATATATATATATATATATATATAACACCATTCCACCTGGGGCTAGCCGAACTCACGGCGGGTGCATCCGGAAAGCGGTGGTGGAACCCGCTTATTAAACAGCAAAACACAGAGGTTCGGTGCACACACTGGGCATATATAGGCTTTGTAGTATCCGCAGACGCGTTTCTGGCTTCTGCCTACATCAGTGCGGAAAAGCCGTCGATGTAAAGGCACAGTCTTTTAAACAGTCCTTCCATTCGATAGGTGAATCCTTGGCCAATGTGAGGCCAGCAATGGGGCCTCTCCATTTCTGTTTGTTGCTGGTTGCAATGTCTATGGGGCGCCCGTCGCTGAAATCAAATGACACCTGTAGTTCCTGTGACTATTTGTCCCCTCGCCTGCCGCTATATAGCTGTGAGTGTCCCACATATGGTGAAACACTCTCGCTTTGTATAAGCAACAACCTAACTTGGTTGACAGAATCTATTAGTGGCGTTTCAGGCAGCCCAAATTGAATTAAAAAAACACCATTCCACCAACCAGGAAATATAAATAAGAATAAAGATTAGCATCTGCAGGATAGTGTGGCATAGGAGCCTGAAGTAATCTAAAAACACGAGACGGGAGAGATAAGGGACTGAAAAGACAGTCAAAGTCACCTAAGGGAACAAACCCTCACCCAAACCCCCCTGCCCCCCAAAAAACGCACGGCAGCGAACGTGAAAAAAATGCGCTTTGATCTCCGTGACCGCGCGGCTCACTGAGAACATCAAAGCGGCCGCGAAAGAGCTCCCAAAGGCTGCAGGCGGACAAATGGTGCGCGCGCCCGGCACACATGCACTGTACCCGATCCGCCTGCAGACTTTGGGAGCACTTTTGAAAGCCCCAACTTTATATCTCGCCAAAGCATCGCTAACTCGATGGCTTAGGCGAGACCTAAAAAGGGCTACGGCAGTGGCTGTCCACGGATAAGACAGACTAGGCAGGTATTTGATAGTGCAGTGCACCTGCGTCTATGGTGGCTTTTAGAGGGGATCGAGTAAAAGTGTATGAAATAAAATAAAATAAGGTTGAAAGGGTCAGTGACCCATTCCTGATGTTACTCCGATATGGACGCTCTAGTCCACATGAAATCCTCTGCTATACAAATGTATGCATCATAACTCATTTGCTGGTCTCGGTGTGAAACCTGGCTGATTAGAATTAATCTTGAGGTTAGTGTTCCTAGATTCAACTGAGCAGACAAGCACAATTTGACATGAAACTGATTACACATTTGTGTTCCACTTTTAGTTTTTTGTAATTTTTTGTTGTTGTAAAGCTGGGGTCCACTGTCTTAACACTATTACCCAAGTAACATAGTGTTTTTTGCTTTCTTGGATCTGTTGTAATATTAAACTAATACATTTTTAAAACCTTATTTGTTGGGTCGAATTGAGGTGTTGCCCCAGGGTGGTTTTTGGACCCCACAAGCCCCTGCAAACCCTCTCTGGTGATTACCTGCGCTGAGTGATTGTACTAACATTTTCTGTATTTTTGTCTCTGTAAATATAGTTTCGGATATTGGAATCCTCTAAGATTTGTGTGAAGGTGTCCACAAGTTGGTATTTTGTTTCTTTAACATGGTTCTGAAGGTTGTTCACTTTCTTTGTGAAAGATTTGATTAACTGAAAGCAATGGAAGTTGTCTTCTGAGTCGCTGTTAAGTTTTTACGCAGCTCAAAATAGCTCATATTAAAGTCTACTAATTTAAATATTGTGATAGATATGCTAACTGGCAAATTTGAATGAGTGCAGTTGAACAGATGGTGAAGCATGAGTCTTTGATTAAAGTATGGATTTCCTCCCATTTGACTTTGAAAGTTGAGGTAGACATGTTTCAGTTTTGCAACCTGGGAGTGAATGTTTTTTTATGGCTAGTAATACATTCAAATCTGCGTGTATTTTAAGTCTCTTTTCACCAGGCACTGAGAGCGCTCTTTAGCAGCGTGGTGTAGTGAATGGCCTGGTATGGTAGTAAACATGGTGCAGAGGGGAGCTGTTACATTTTTTCAGTAGTTCCATCTCATTATTTAGAAATAAAGTAGTGAGTACTTTATGGAGCATGAACATCTTGCCCCTAGGTTTCCAGATGGTAAACCGGTACAAAGATTGGGTAATACCAGGAGCGAAAGCAGTAGTTATTGTAAATAGAAATTTCTTGACAGCACAGCTGCCGCATCGCCTTGTGTGATCAACAGATATAACTTTCAAATATAATACTGAGAGCTACTAAGCTCCGCCCATGTAAGTTTCTTTGAGTACAGCATTTGATTGGCCAACATTTGTGTGCATGTGCCGAAAAAAGTTCTATTGCACTTTTTACCTTGTGGGAAAGTCTATGCTCAATACAGGAGGCCTGAGTTGGTTATGGTGGAAAGCCATTGATCAGAGCTCTTGTAGTGGTCTGATTATTATGGAAGGTTGCAGTAAAGGCAGTAGGCATGCCATATTATGGTCTAAGGGTGGATTGGTATTACTTAGTATTAAACCCTGCAGAGAGTTATTTTGTTGCACGGAATTGATTAGATTTCTGTAGTAGGCAAGGGGTTTGGTGTTTGTTGTACCCTCTGACAAACCTTGGAGGTAGAAGATTTGCACTGGGGTAATCCTAGCTAGGCCTTCTTAGGAGAGATAGTATTTTGATTTTCCCACTGTCACGTTTGTAATTGTATAGCTGTATACCTGATAGTGTGAAGGCTTATGCTCAATACAGTAGGTCAAGCCAATAATAAGGCGAGAGGCCTTATTGGCTCATTGAGAAGTTATGCCGGATGCCATAGGTCTGATCTGTGAATTCTATAAAGTTCTGACAGTCAGTAGCCTTGGCTTCTAAATTGTGAAATTAATAAAGCCAGTATTGCTTTAATGGTGGACTGTTAACACTGTTATAGGCTATAGGCCATTATTTTGTTAAAGGAAATCTCACATATTACTATGATAGGCAAGGATTTTGGTGTTGGCCACCTCCACTGACACACCTAGTCGGTAGGAGATTTTCTCTGTGATAATCCTGGTTAGGGCTTTAGAGATGGGTTTTATAGTTTGACAACTGTTATTTTGTTTATTTGTAATGGTATAACTGCATGCATGATGGTTGCCAGCTTTGTTGGCAATGGTGTCAAGCCAATGGTCCAGTCTATAGGCCCATCTATACATTGGGAAACATTGTTAGTCCACACTTTTTATCAAAACATTATGGAAAGTTATAGCAAAGCCAGTAGTTCCGATTCACCTATTGGGAAAAGCGTGTACTTATTTAGGGCAAAAGGCTTTTAAAGGTGGATTGCTATTACGCTGTGCTAAATTATATAGGTAATATTTTGTTAAATAGAATAAGATAGAACAGTGGTAGGCAAAACTTTTGGTGTTGATGGCCCACGTCATACACCATGGATATAGAATATTTGCATGGTGATCAATCTTACTGGGTCCTTTTTGGGACTGATTTTTATATTTTTTGACAACTGTACATATTTGTACTTTTGCTACAGTTGATCGGATGGTTGTCTTGTGGGGATGCTTATGCTCAAAGTAGGTCGGAGTTGGCTATTATGACAAGCCAATAATAAAGGGAGTTGGTCCGATTTAGTTCATGGTGATGTTATTTCAGGTGCTATTGATCTGACCTGTTCATTATAAAAAGTTATGACCAAAGCAGTAGGCCAGATTTATTATGAAAACACATATGTTGCCACCAGGTGGCTTGCTCTTCCTCCTTATTAAAACGTTCAGCCATGTAGTTTAAGTGAAATCTCGAACATTGCCTTTTGTAGTCCAGGATTTTGGTACTGATTAACCCCGTTGACAAACTCTAGGGGGTAGTAGATTTGCACTGCAGTAATGCTGCTAGAATCTTTGTGAAGCACACTGGCTTAATTGTCTTTCAGGATCTTCTAATAAAAAACAACTACATATATTGAGAGGCTTTGGGTCTGCCGTCTTCTGCAATTGGTCTATTTAATTTTCATTTAAACTTTGCTTACATCTCTGATAGCATAAATCTTGGGGCAATGGGTAAGCCCACATAAGCCTTTGGCTCTCTTGCCGTGAATGATAGCATTTGTCTAATCACGTGTACATCCCTCTGAATGTGAGTACTGTTAAGTGCCTGGGCTGGAGGGCCAGGCTTTTACTTTTTAAAGTTCTCTTTTTTTATAGGCCCCCCCTTTTATTTATTTCCATGTCTTTTTTTATTTATTTATCTTAAGTTCCCTGGCCAATGCTAATGAGCAGCTTGCTTGCCACACATTTAATCTGCAGTGTGCCAAATCCACTGCGGCCACTCCCTCTAAACAGGCAACCATAATGGAATAGTATTCAGGCCTGAGAAATTACTCGCCCACTCGCTATGACAAATCCGATTTTATCAATGCGAGCTATATCATTCTATTCTGAAAAATAACTTGGATGCAAATTTCTCCTAAAACCCTCTTTCAAGTAGTGAAAGCACTCGAAACACCCCAACATTACTCCAGTACGCTTTCGCAACCTCCGTGCAATGAGTTAGTTGGCTTTAAAAAACAAAATGTGTCAGTCATTCAGGCTTCTTTCTCCTCTACACTCAACCCCCTACACTCATCTAGTACAATCAGCCTTACCTTACAGGCTGAGCTTGTTTCACCAACTAGATTTCTCGATTTTTGCAGTGCTACTTGCTGCCACCAATTCAGGCTCTTTTGAACTTTTTTTTTTTTTTTTTTTTAAAGAAAAACAAACCAAATAATACCACACAAATCAACACAAATGCTAAACAAGCAGTCATTAAAATATACAATAAGGATTACATGTAAAGTGGGCAAAAATTAATCATAAACGTTACCAAGGAGCACATTATAAAAAGAGCATAAATCAAGGTTTCATATTTGCAAATAATTCCAATAACACAAAATTACAATGATTCATTATCAACAACGAACGGAGAAGCGACATTAAAGGGGGCGCACAGCCAACCTCTACTCTCGTTGCAGGGGGCCCAGATTTTCATCCATTTACCCGGGCAAACTCTGCTTTCACCACACTCTTGGCCTGCTTACACCAGTCCATATCGGACTCCCAATCAGTGCATTTCAAATCATCACCTCCATTCCACGTTCTAGTGAGGTTTCGTTTAGCCACCATCCATCCAAGAGTGACCCACAGTCGCTCATGTCTAGACAGATCAGTGGCGTCCCAAATATTGAAGAGACATAGCCCCGGAGTAGCCTCAACATCCGTACAGCAAGTCTGGGATGAAGCAGAAATGACCCCCCCTCAATATCTCTGAAGAGTCGGACATTGGACTCTTGTACACCTTCAGTGCTGGGCAATCTCGCCCCACAATCCCTGGATTGACTCACTTAACTTTTGAATACATCAACTCTCAGAAGCCATTGTTCCAAAATCGTGGAAGCATACTATGGTCATGCCCTTGCTGAGAAGGCCAAACCGTGACTCCTTTTCACGGTCTAAATATAATCCAATCTCTCTTTTGCCTATTCTGGCCAGAGCTCTAGAAAAACACGTGAATTAACATCTCATGTCCTACATAGAACTAAATTGCCTACACCACCCCTCGCAATTAGGCTTTAGAGCTGGCCATAGCACAGAGTCAGCCTATCTTGATGTTGCTGAATATCTTGGGCATCAGCTAGACAATGTTGGTACTGCTGCATTGATGGTCCTCTTAGATCTTAGCGCTGTGTTTTAAATGGTCAAGCACAACACTGTTCTCCAAAGATTAAGGGAGATGAGTTTTCAGGGTACAGCCCTGTCGTGTCGGATCTTTTTGCAGCATTGCGTTTTCCACGTACACATTCACCAGCATCGCTCAAAGCCTTTCCTTTTTTTATCATCTGGTGTGCCTCAGGGCTCTACTCTCAGTCCGAACCTTTTCAATCTTTATGTAAGGCCATTGTTGTGGAAATATGCGGTCTTAAACTCTTTTCATACATGGACGCCACACAGATTATGGTATCCCGGTCTTCTAAGGAGAATCTCTATGCAGAAACTCTGAACATCTGCCTTAGACAATCTATCATCAAGCCATGATAAATCTTGAGTGAGTCATCAGATCACTGAGGTTGCCACTACCTGTTTTGGTATCCTTAGATGGCTAGGAAAAATGTATGGATGTATTCCGACATCATCCCAAGGAACTGAAATTCAAGCCTTGCTCATCTCCAGACTGGATTATGGTAATATTCTCTACCTAAGTGGTTTCAGATGCCGAGGCACATCTTCTACTTCACCCTCCCCTCCCCCCCTAAATTCACTACCACAGCCAATATGCTCCATGATTTACACTGGCTGCTTATTGATGAGTGCAATTTAAAGCTTTCTGCTACATGCATAAATGCTATCTATCTCCGGTCATATCTATCTTGGATCCTGGGTGTCTTCATATTCTGTAAACCACATGTGACTGGGGAGCGTACTCCACCGGCACCGGCGGGTGAGAGGTTAGGAAGTAGATACACCCTCCCGACTAAACTGTAACTACCGTAAGGTACCCAGAACCAACTAGCTTCATATTCTCCCAATCAGTCTCTGCTCTTAAGCAATCCCGAGTTGGCCGTAATTCCCTACATTGGGAAATCTCGTCAAGGATGTCTATCGTTTTTCTATTCGGGTCCTAAGCTCTGAAACTCCTTGCCCCTGTCTGAGAGCAGTTTTTAGGTTGTCTGGATAATGTTAAAAACCTGGTTGTTTTAAATCTATGGGTAGTGAGTAAGTGAGACCAGTTATTGTGCTAAGCTTAGTGCTGGGAAACCCTTTTGGCTAGCCGTGTCCTTTATAAATCTTGTTTAATAATGTTTAGGGCCTACTGGCCTAGTCTTACGAGAGAGCTCAAGCTGACGCAGTACAGGTGGTGATCTGCTTCATCCAGAAAGTGAATGAGCAATAAAGATGCATGTCAAATCTTGTTTTGTCTTGTCCCATTTGCTGTGAGTTCCAATACATAGAACAAATGTAGTTTGTCTTCTCACAAATTACTTCTTATTTTATCCTCGAGATTGTAGTTTACTGTTCTTTCTCTGACTGCAAAGTTAGAGGATTTTGTAATGTGAACTGTCTAACAATCGTGCTGGGCACACCCCGGTTTCAATAGTTTGTCGATTAATTGTTCAAATATTTCAATAGCTGGAAAATCACTTTTTTAGAAATTTTTTTAGTGATAGAAACAAAGATTTTAATGGGATGAAAAGAAATCGGGATTCCTTACTTGGTGATGTGTAAATGATAAATATTTGCTGAAAACAGATTGCCATACATTTTCATTTGTACTCAATATAATTTCATCAGTTAAACAGCGTGTTAGTAGGAATGTTTGTGGCAGTTTTAATGTAAAATGTGTGTTTGTAAATGACAGTGTTCGAATACATCATGCCTTTAGTAATACATTTATTAAATGTGAGAAATGTGAGTTTTGAAATGAGAACCAAGTACTCCTGCCCCTGGCCTGATGACGCTGCTATTAGTGAACTAAGAAGCAGTCTTGGATCAAAGAAATCTGCTTTGTCATGTCCCCAAGCCAAGATGCATTTCCTGACTCCATGTGAAAAGTAAATACAATTTAATAGTCTTGATCCAATGTCTTCTTTTTAATCCCACCATTTTTTCAGCATAATACAGAAGTTCAAATAGAAGCCAATGCATGTTTCTCTCCACAGTAATTGGAGATTCACTATTCCTTATTGTTCAGCGTAGGTACCCAATACATTTCGGGCACGTTGCTCTTTGTCAGGGGTAACTATAATACAGGAAAAATCGCATCATAATCAGACTTTATGCATTTTTTTTAAAACAAATTTTATTGGGTTTTTTGTCACAAAAAGACACATCCATTATAACATTCCCATATCTCCCGATCATATGCAAGTGGGCTTGTATAGGAAAGTCCTAACTAGCGGTCCCCAGTATGTACAGGATCAATGGTATAAATGGTATGTAAATGTAAATGTACTTATATAGCGCAAACCTGTCACCCAAAGGGCATCCTGGCGCTTGCTTAGGGAACCCGTCCTGGTATTCCCCTGTGAGAAACCCCGGCAGGGTGTCCACAAGGTGAAAGCCAGGCATCCCGCCGCGAGGGGCCGTAGTGGAGATTAAGCAAGCTATTGCCCAGAGTTGCATAGTGTGACCCCGTGATTCGAGTAGGCACCGGAGCGAGAATTGTCGAGTCCGTGGAATTTTGAGCCCGAGACCCGCCGAGGCGGGGAATCGAACCCTGGTCCACGGTCGATCTCAGCTTCCGGGTCTGCCGCCTCTAACCACTGAGCCACGCTTCTCCACTATACCCATGTGCCCATGAAGGTCCTGGAAACGCTAAAGTTAACTCCCCCACCCCCCTCCCCAGTTCCCACCATCGGTACATGTTGAACATTGAGGTTCCGAATCACAGGAGCCGTCAGGTAAGGATCATGCAGTGCACCTGTCACGTTACAGGGGAATATTCTATTCGTAGTGTTAGTCGTCCGGGTCGTGTCGTGTGTCATGGTCACGTAGTGTTTGTACCAGGGCCTCCCACTCCTGCCATCTCCAAAGCCTTGTCATTCTGCAGCCGTCGCGCCAATTGAAACCTCAACGTGCTCTCCCCACTAGCCCATTTAAGGAACTCATTGCGCCATTTAGCACCCACTGGGCCTGTCTGAGCTTTCCAGTGTCGCGTAATTTCGCGCTTCGCAAGAATGAGCCCCATGTCTATGAATTTGCTTGTGATCTTATTTTTAGGGGTGTGCGGAAACCAATGGAGGACCCCAACAGCCATGTCAAACTTCAAGTCTCGCTTCGTCACCTCGTTGAGAGTATCTCCCACTTCTTTCCAATAGAGGCCTAACCTAGGGCATCGCATGTCCATAGCATGTGGTCAAGCTCCACACCAACTACCTTACATCTGGGGCAACTCGCTGAATCTACATCAAAGTATTTCCTGATCCTTCCCGGGGTCAGGTATGCCCTTTGAAGGATATAAAAGTGGACTAGTTGAAATCGCGCATTGCGCGTGCTCTTCCAAGCCCGTCGCAGCAGTTGTGCCCATACTGTCTCGGGAATTTCTCTCCCTATGTCAGCGTCTCTAGAGGAGGCAGCCCCTCGTGAATCATTCTGGAGTACAGACACGTGACTGCTTTGACCGTTCCCGCTGCCATCATGGTGTATTGGCAGGCCATCGTCGTTTTTGGCTCGTCGAGCCCCCTCCCTCCAGTGTGCCTGAATTGCACCTGTGAGTGCCGAATGCAACAGAAAGTCTCCTCTAGGTAGGTTATAGTGATCTAAGAGCGCCGGGAAGGACAGTAACGTTCCGTCTTCATAAAGGTCTCCTATGACATGAATCCCCGCCTCCTCCCAGTTCTGCAGTTGCGACCAATCTTTGCCATGGGGCAGTGCTGTTAGCATCCCCAGCGGGATTTTGGGGGCATATGGGAGGGACACGCCCGCCCTATGTTGTGTTCGGTTCCAGCATAATCTGATTGTTCGCTCCTCTTGCGTGAGGTCACGAAGGACAATCTCTGTTGCATTGCTATATAAGAAAGGACATGCCTAGGTATTCCCCGGCCCCTCCTATCCTCCGGTCCCCTGAACTCGCGTGCTATTTCCTGGGTATATAACTGCAATTGAGCCGCTAAATAATATACTTCAAAGTCGGGGACAGCTAACCCTCCCTCCGGCTTAGGTCTCATCAGCGTTGTGAGAGCCACTCTGCGTCGGCCCGTTCCCCAGAGAAAGGATACCATCAAAGATTTCAGGAGACGGAAGGTGGCAGGAGGGATCCAAACGGGAAGCGTCCTAAAATAATATAACAGTCGTGGGAGCGCCACCATTTTTAGCAGCGCTATTCAACATGCTACCGGTAGCGGGAGAGTGGCCCAGAAGGACATACTACCCTTCAGTGCTCTGATACTTCGAGAGATGTTACCCTCCAACATATCAGTTGGGGTGTGATAGATATAGACCCCTAGATACTTCAGGCAGCTGGGTTCCCACTTGATTGCTCTGATTGTGGTTGGCTGGACCTCCCCTTTTCGTACTGGGAATAAGCATGTCTTGGACCAGTTCAGTTTGAGACCGGAAATTTCACCAAAGGTGGTCAACAGGTCGTTGGCTCTCACCAAGGCTTCATCAGCATCCTCTAGAAAGAGCAAAAGGTCTTCAGCGTATAACGAGATGAACTGTTGCCCCGTCAAGCTCCTCAATCCCCTATAATGGGTCCCCGTGCGGATGGACATTGCGAGGGGTTCCACAGCCAGCGCAAACAACAACGGGGACAGGGAGCATCCCTGCCTTGTGCCTCTTTCTACAGAATATTGAGGCGATATCAGTGTGCCGATTTTACTCTAGCCGTCGCCGAGGCGTACAGCACCATAGTCCATCGCAGGTATCCCTCGCCCACCCCATAGCGCCTGAGTACCTTGTGAAGGTATGCCCATTCGAGGCTGTCGAATGCTTTTTCTAGATCCACCGATAGTATCATGGGGTGGGGAGCCTCTACATGTTCTTCTTCCAGCATTCGTATCAGTCGGCGTATGTTCATAGTGGTATTGCGCTTCGGTATGAAGCCCGCTTGCTCCTCGTGGACCAGAGCGATCGTATGTCCTAAAAGTCGGGACGCTAGAATGCTACTCAGGATTTTGTAATCCGTAGTGAGCATCAACAACGGTCTGTAGGACGCCGTATCGTTGCTCTCTCTACTGGGTTTATGTAGAGGGATTACTAGTGCTTTGCGCATAGTTTGCGGTAGTCGACCTGTTTGTTTTGCCTCTCTATAGACCACCAGCAGACGCGGAGCTAACATGTCCATATATTTGGCGTAGAATTCGATGGGCAACCCGTCTAGTCCTGGAGTTTTATTACGTGCCATCTGTTTTATGGCGCAGCGGATTTCGCCGAGCTCAATATCTTTACCCAAGTTCTTTGCGTGTTCAGGGTCTAACATCGGAAAAGGGAGCTTCTCAAGGAACTGGTCTATAGCTGGATTATCAGCCAATAATTTGCTCTGATATAGAGTTTCATAATAATTTGTGAAGCTACGCAGGATCTCAGGTTGGGTGTACACTTCGTCGCCCTCGGCCGTTTGTATGGACACTATGGGGGAGCTTCGTCTCGTGGGGTTGGCGAGCCAGGCTAGCAGGGCTCCCGACTTGTCTCCCTCTGCGTGGGACCTAGCTGTGTAGGTCTTGTGGTCAAAGCTACGTAGCCTTCCCACTTCAACTGCCACTGCTTCTTTTGCTGCAGTGCTCTGTTCCTGTAACTCGGGGTGACCAGGTCGCAAAAGTTCCATTTCCTGGAGTTTCTTGTCTGCCTTATCTAGGTCGTCCAAGAGCACCTTTCGTATACCCACCTTTTTGCTAATGCAAAACCCTCTGATGACCGCCTTGAAGGCATCCCATTCTGTCGCTCTCTCTTTAGTCGTGCCATCATTCTCGTCGAAGTAGTGGGCTATCCTCTCCTCTAAGTCTTTATGGAAGAGTAGATTGTCTAACATTTCTGGGCGTAATCTCCAGGTAGGAACACAGGAGGCGCCCGGGAACCACTTCACAGCAATCAACAAGGGATTGTGATCAGCTAGGGTTCTCGTTAGATATTCCGTTCTCACAATCGTTGGTATTAACGTTGAGAACACAACAGCGCGTCCAACCTTACATGGAGCTCATGCATTCCCGAGAAAAAGGAATAATCTCGGTCGTGCGGGTGCTGAGCGCGCCAGATGTCGGTTAGGCCCATCTTGATTGCCAGTCTAGCCTGCCCTTAGCTATGCGGTGCACTGGGGAATCCGCTAGCGGGGTGTGTGATCTGTCGAGGGCGACATCTAACACTGAATTGAAGTCCCCTCCTAATAGCGGAGGTCCCGCCAAAAAGTGAGCGAGGGAGCCCGACAGTGTCGCGAGAAAGGTCAACTGGTCTACGTTGGACGCAAAAACGCTGCAAATGTTAATGTCACTACCTCCCAGCTTCCCTGCTATAACGACAAACCTCCCCTCAGGGTCCACCACCTTCCTGGCAACCTGAAAAGGGTCTCCAGCTCTGATCCAAATTAGTGCGCCCCTCTCATATGCTGAATATGTGGTGTTGTATACCTGGCCTCTCCATCTGCGCTGTAGTGCTATCCCCTCCGCCTTCGTTAAGTGTGTTTCCTGTAATAATGCTATCTGGACCCCCCTACGCATCAGGTATGCATGCAGTTTATGGCGTCTCGTCATGGTGTGTAGTCCCCGCACATTCCAGGTGAGGCATTTCAAGTTAGATAGTTCACCCATTGTCCCGCAGTGCCCCGTGCCCGCTTCCCCCTCAACCTCTACATGGACCAAGGGTGAAAAATCTCCAGTACCGATGGTGAGCCCTCCCCCCAACAAAGAAACATTCCCCAAATCTCTTCCCTCCCCCCCCCCTCCCCCTCCAGAACAGGACCCAAAGATCGCAATCTAGTTCCCATCCAAACACTCCCACAAAAAACTGTCTAAATGAACCCAACGGTAGTCACCGCAGGTGTGCCTTAAGGGCAATAAGGGGGGTCGAGTACCAACGGGAAGCCGCCCACGACCTGGGCCTCCTGTGAGTGATTCTGTCTGTTTCTTTGTATGTAGTAGGCAACATTATTTCCATCTATGGTTTAGCGCTCTATTTTTCTGTAGGTTAGAAGAGCGCCGCATATAGGCACGTATAAAAAGTACTTGCCAGAACTATTGTGTGAACTACCCTGAAATAATGGGGTAAAGTTGAACAATAACATGCAATGAAAATTTTAGAAGCTACAGACTGCAAGTAAATGCGGAAAGAAGATCTGAAAAGGCAGTTCAGAAAAGACTGAACAGCCACAATGTGCTGAACGGGAGGGAAATAAATTGGAAGCAGGGACTTTGTAGACAGCGAACATAAGACATAAACGTTGCAAACATGTGACTTTTTGCTTTTAAATGTATGGCACAATGTAGATGGGAGCATATGCACACAATATGGCACTAGCAATTCCCCTAAAGCACACGGATGTGGCGAAATGACTAGAGCAGCGGAGCAACAAGCTAGAGAACCATGTTAGAATCACGGGGTTGGCTTACCAACCTGTGATAGTGGGCAAATTAGTTAATATCTCTGCGCCTTCCAATAGGCTATGTGTTTGTGTTACTATAGGACACACAGAAATATTCCACCGTATGCAGCCTTAAAATGCATCCACGCTGAACAGTACAGGGATGGCCATTGTTAGACATAGTGGCGTAATGACTAGATGTATGACGTTCTGTAGAAAGGCTTTTCCTTGTGAAACTAACTTAAATAGCACAGGAGCTGTACCCCCTGGACCCATTGAGTGAGTGCCACCTATAACATATAACCAACTAAGAACAGAAAGGCACATAAACATAGTAAAGCTAAAGCGCTATAACAATACAAGCCCTTCCTGTGCACTAGGTCTTGCATTTGTGAGCGTTTGATCTATTGCCCTTGTAAATGATCATGCTTTTTAGGTCTTGCCTAGGCAGCGTGCTTGCGCTGCTCTAGGAGGGCCTTTAGCCATCGGTTTTCACTTTTGAAGCACTGCATTCGTGCTTGTGGCGGCATCCACCTTGCGGGAGCGAGCAGCGGCGCGCCACAAGTGCGATTGCAGTCCTTGAAAAGTGTCTCCCTTTTAGTTTTATTCGCCCTCTCACCGTTACTTGCAGCTTCGTGATCAGACTTTCTCATGCTGTTTACCCTCCCCTCCCTCTTTTCCCCTGTTTTCTTTCTCCCTCTGCTGTGCTCTCCCCAGTGCTTGGCGCCTTCCCAACCCTCAGTTCGGTCTCCTTTCCACCTGGCTTCTCTCTCCTGCTCTCTCCACTCTCCCTCCTTGAGTGTCTTCCTCCCAGCGCCCCTCCCGCTCTTCAGCCTACCTCCCACCTCTCCCCGCTCCCCCGCCCCGCTTCCTTTGTGTCTCTGATTTACATGGGATATGCTCAGTGTTTCCAAGAAGTCGCAGGCCCCACCCTCTTATGTAAACGACCTATAAATGCTTAATCCGTATGATTTGTAAATTGAGACCAAGTCGAAATTTTATTTTACAATAATAACCTCTTTAACTCAAACATTAATCGAGATTGCCTAATAATGTTGAGTTGTACGGTTGCGTCACACAACTAGAATAACAACCTATGCATCTGAGGAATGTTTACAATCGCATACTGTTTTTTAGCTCTTCTGAACTAGGTTGCCAAGGATCATTTTGCCACCACGTGTACAGAGGTCTCCAGACAGGCGGAAGCTTTCTCTCAAGCGGTGTTTCTGAGGGGGACGTTTTAGCGTGGTGCACAGTTTCAGCATGCGTAGCTGCGGATGATATTTTGTGTGTTCAAGTCAGGGTCACTGACTGTGTGCAGGATGGCCGGCAGAGGCTTAGCTTTTCGTCTTATACAGCGAAGTGAGTTGATGTTAAGAAGGACATGTAGGCGGGTGGGTTCTTGGGACCTTTCGCGGGCTCTGCTGCTTCTAGGGTCTGTGTTTTGTTGTTTGCTGTGGCTGCCAATAACAAAAGCATGCAGATTCAGAATTCAAACAACTTATTAGATTTCAGGCTCCTTCCTAACCAGCAGATACCGATTGCTGTTATGCAGCAAGTGTTATTGATGTAGAATTGCTGCATTTTAAACTGAAAAGTTAAAATAACTGTATAGTGTTCCAAAGGTGAGACCTATTGACTATGCCATTGCTTGCTATTTATGTGTTTAGAAAACCTGCAGGTGGTGGGTAAATGCCGCTTGCAGGTTTATAAACTCCTAAATAAAAGGCATTATCATTTACAATGCCAAAATAGCTGAAACTCTCGTGAATGCGAGACCTATTGCACTGCAAGTGCTTGTTTTACTCTACTTTTAGAAAGTGGTCATTTTCTTGCTTAGCCAGTCTGTGTCCACCCTAGAGTCCTGCATCCCAAATGGTACATCGGATCACCACCAGATTGCTACACCCTTGGCAAAGGCAGAGTAGGTGGGTTGGAATAGTTGGTGTGGCCAGCGCTTTTGTTATTTGGAGGACTCTGCAGCAACTAAATGTATGTGTTGGAGAAAGGTAATATGTGCCTGAGGTCAGTGTAGCTGGACTAAGATCCAATGTCCTTTTTTTTTTTTTTTACGGATCCCATACCTTGCACATTCCAGGTTACTAACTCATATTGTTTAGTTACCAATGCCATCTCCATTTCTGCAGAATTGAATGCATAACTGGGGGCAGTCCGCCTGCAAGCAGCCCACCCCTGCGCATGTGTTGATACATATGGACATTGTAAAAAACAATAACGCCCTCTTCCTCCCTTCCGCCTACTACTCAGTCCAGCGATTGTGGGTCATTCAACTAAACCTGTATACAAACGGTAAACATTTTAAACTGAGAGAACCAGTTGCATCTGTTCAATTTGAAGAACGATTAAGAACCATCGATTTCCCCAGCCCGAATCCACGCCGAGTATAGATGAAGAGTATGTCGGTGCCTTCTTGAGATCCTTATAATGTTCTATCAGGAGGGGTGGCGCAGTGGCAATAATGGGCTGGTGCGTGTTCTAGCTGGTGGGAACGTTTGTAAAAGTTGAGATTTGAGTAGTATGCTTCTTCTTTTTTTTTTTTTTTTTTTTTTTTTTTTTTTTTTTTGTGTGAAGGCTTAACATTAGTATGTTGGGCTCCATATCATGAGTTGTTACCTGGCCTGCATTGTGAGGTCCTCTCTTATGAGTGATCTGCAGTTGTGGAGTAACTGTAGGGAACAGCTCCATACTTCCTGCTGTGTCTGAGTCAAAGATACTGTTCACAGATGGAACTGGAGCTGATAAGGGCATGTGGCATGCATAGTGTGGTCCCAGAACTAATGGCTGTCAGTTGTCCCTCCAGCATCTGCTGTGAAGAAGGAACCTCCTGGCTCCGCACAGCTGTGAGGCAGGGTCCTTTTGCCTCTACCTCATCCTATGGTTTCGCCCTTGGTAGTGTCGTCTCTGTCCACTCCCTGTTTTGAGAAATTGGTAAAAGTTGGCAATGCATGGACCTGTTCAGTGGTTTCGAAGAAGTGCGACTGTTGATTTTGCTGCACCCCGAGTCTGGGTGGAAAAAGTAGGGCATATGTGTGTCGCACATCTCTGAATTTTTGCTTGACCTATTGAAAGGAAGCTTGGCTCCCCTGGACAACTACGATATAACCGGGGAAGAGTGAGCCCCTCACGTTGTCAACCAGGATAGGGGCTTTGTCTCTGGCCGTCTACAGTAGTGCATCACAATTCCGATAATTAAGGGTAGGCCACCATCTGGCCGCAGAGTAGCACCGGAAATTGGTCTTTTGATAGGTACCCTGTGAGCCCTTTTGACTGCAAACATGTCTTAAAGCTCTTCGGAGGCCATCGCTGCCCGGAGCAGTTCCTCAAACTGGGTGACGTGCGGTCTCCTCCTTATCAATGATGTGTACATTGTTATGGCGGACCCTTTACTCTGCATCCTCCACCCGGTCCTGTAGGAAATCCACTTGGCGTTGCAGCTGTTCCATCTGTGTAGCGAGTTGTTCATGACAGGTTTAAGGTTGAGCCCGTCATGATTCCAGTGTTGGAAGTATGATACTATATACTAGGGGTGGGGGGGCTCTCTTAGGTTCTGCTCTGTACTATCTGGAACAGCCTTTCAGGGTCTGACAGCAAGCTAGTTCTGCTGCCGACCACAGACCTAATTCTGCCCTCCTGCTGCTGAGCCAAGCTTGAGTCGGGGAAAGGTAGAACAATAGGTTTCCTGTCACAGGGAGGTGTGACCACCTCCTAGACAGGACTTAGTGTATTGGGCTAGACTATGCAAAGAGGGCACCAAATGTGCCCTTCAAGGCAGTCTGACTGCTTTTGAAGTGTACATTTGCTGCCCTCCTTTCATACTCCATTTTGAGCCAGTTTAGGAAGCCCTTGGCTCTGGTGCGAAACTGGACAAAGGACATGGGAGTATCCTCCACTCTGTCCAGCCCCTCCTCTGGGACTGACCCCTGAGTCGTTCCAGCCATTTCCCTAATGTACTTAAGGGCTTACGGGTGGGTGGTGCTTTGGGTTTGTCGTGGTACAAGACTCGAGCCTGAAACCACCTCACTCTTCGACCCTCTTGGACACTTGGACTTTACTGGACTTCGTGTGGGACTGGGACAGCATCAAGGAAAGACTCCTGGTGCTCCTGCTGTTCTGCAATTGTTTGTCGTCTGTGCTTCTTCCAGAATCTTCATTAGACCTTCATGACAACCAAAGTAATCTCCCTTGGAGATCCCCTGCTTGCTTGGGGCCTGCTCGGACTCTTCTGCTTGTGGTGAGTTCTTGGACCTTGCTGGACCTTCATTCTCCACGCCAGTTGTGGCTATCAAGGCTTGTTGGTGCTCCCACTGGACACCAACCCTTCTCTTCAATTTCCTCTGAGTGGCATTGACTCTGTCTCCTCTGCTTAAAGGTTCTCCCCTTCAAGAATCCATCCTTGGATTTCACCGGACTCTTGCACAGTTTTCTCCAGTGGCATCTTAGAGTTCCTCCATTGTGGCCTACGGCGGTTTCCGAAGTCACATCACACCTATGCAACCGGCTTCCCTGGCGTAGGTATCCTAGTTCCTGGCGTATCCACTGGTGGAGTGACTCTCCAAACTTCTGTTTTCAATGGCATTTCTTCAGGGTCCACTGGGAAGGATCCTTCTTAAAAATTGCAACATGACTTCTCCATTGGACACGCAGCTGTGTTTTTACTCTGCACACATCGTCCATGGAGTTCACCTTGGGGATGTTCCTTGTGTCCCCAGCTCCTCTGAGTCTCCTGTTTCAAGTCCCGACTTCATGGTTTGTTCTCCACCTGGAGACCCCCCATGTTTTGTTCTACTTGCCTCATTCCAATTGAAGTATTGTGTATCTGTGTGTGTCTCTGGGTAGGAGGTATACCTTGTGTTAGTGAATGCTGTGTAATAAATAGACCTATTTTATATATACACACTGTGTCTAACCTACACTACACTATTAAACTTGTAAAACAAGCTTCTTAACACTCCTTCAAGAGCAGCTTGAATGTTGCTTTCCAAAGTTACTACTATGAGAACTTTCTATGGTTATCAAAGACCACTAATAACCATAAGGGTTGTCTGGATTAAGTGTGCACCATATACTAAGCCAACCTCCTACAACATTGCTATTCCACCTCACACACTTCGAGTGATTACCTGAATACTCGTTTGTATCCAAATGACACACAAGCTGAGAGTATAAGGGCACTGTGATAAACTGCATGTACATTTCGTGTTCACCGTTGATGGCAGACCTTGTTTTTATATTTAATAGCACACAAGCTAGATTTTATGTAGAGCATTTGTTTGTGTCCTAGAAACCATGCAAGAAGCATATTTATCCCTTAGAATTTAGTTTCCATTGGGGGGGCGTGGCTTTGACGCCGGAGAAATGGCGGCGTAGTTTCCGACCTCCTCCAGGCAGCCGCGATCTTTCACTAAAAAGAGCTGCATACTGATCCCATTCCGGTCCAAAACGGTCACTCGGCCATCGGAAGCCCAGAGTCGGAGATGTGGTGAATTTCAACCGAATCCGTTCGAGGGAAGCGGAAGAAATCTGCTCTCCGACCGCCGAAGACCACAGACTGCGACGGAGCTAAGAACCGGCCGCATCCACGAGGCACCCCGGAGCTCCGGTCTTTCACCTCATTACACGGGAAACGCCCGCCTAGCACGGCGCTTGGCCCCCAGAGTTCAACGCTGCAGCGGCAGGACCGTGAGTAATGGGGCTGGTGTGCGATTGAAAAGACGGGCTAAATGTAAATGAAGCGAGGCGGGTAGCGGGAAGAAACCGTTTGAAATGACGGTCTACGAGAACATTTGGTTTTACGCTCGAACCGCCTTAAGCCACCTTAAGATGTCTCCACACTGATTTCGCCTGGCAAAAGGACCCGTGAGCACGGATTCCCTCAGAATAACTGAGAAAATACTTTTATTGTGTAGAGAAAAACGGCGCGAAGACAAGGCTCAAAATGGCGGCTTGCCGATGCTCCTAACACAGCATATGTACACCCAGCGTCTCCGTGGCCAGGATACATGCTCCCAACACCAGACTTGCAGACACTGTCTCCCAATGTGTGAACTCCATTTGCATTAAATGGGACACTGCACTGGAGGGTTCAGCACCAACGAGGGAATACCCCAGGAATAAATGTGAAAGTACTTTGTCTATGTACAAGACCACTGCTTAAAACGGAGGCTTACAGATACTTACAGATACTCCTGACTCTGTGTATGATCACCCGACGGTCCCGCTGCCATGATCTATGCCATGGTCATGATCTATGCCATGACCACTGATCTCAAACCCAGGGCTGCAGGCTGCAACACAATGCCCCTACTGTGTGACCTCTACAAATATTAAATGCGACACTGAGTTGGGGGTTCAGCGCCAACGAGGGAATACCAGAACAATGCATGCTATCTAACATTTTTGCGCCAACGAGTTACTGGGCCCTATTTGATTACAGCTAGTGAGATCTGAGATTTTATTGTTGCCCTTGTGTCAAGGTGAATGCCAACAGCCGGCAACCGTTGAAAGTCAATCACGCTCTGCAGCACGTGACATAAAGACTTACAGTGAACCTTTTTTCTTTTGTGTCCCTCTGTGAGAGGTTGTTTTGATCACGACGAGAAGGCGCATGTGACTCCCCACACAAAGGAATTCACTCATATATGTGGCTGGTCTGATATAATCCTGTTACTACGTTCTAGCCTGAAATTACTGAGGAATTTGTCACAAGTGAAGTCTGCTGTGTGTTAAGCTTGGAAGGGTGCTCCTGGAGTGCCCCTCAGAGTGCCTTCTATACCGCCATAAAGCAACTGCCGCCACCCGGTCCTACGATGGGTGACTAAGACAATGGGAAGACACCTAAACGCCTGAAATCTGACCCACCCACTCCAGTCAAAGGGAGGAAAGACATGACGGAGGCCATGGAGACCATCTTAAGTAGGCTGGAAGAAGTTAGAGACCTAGCCAAATCAACCAAAGAAGAGGTTGTTGCTGTCCGCCAAGACATTAAAGATATCAACTCGAGGCTGATGGAATCAGAGAACAGAATAGGCAAGCTTGAAGATTTCGAGAACAAAGCCTGCGGGGCCATCAAGAAACTCACAGTATGCTCAGACCACCTGGTGAGGAAAGTTGCGGAGTTGGAAGACAGAAACAGGAGGGGGAACCTAAGAATTTTTGGTATGCCGGAAAAAGCGGAGGAATCCCTAGAATCGTGTATAACCTTCCTGGAGAAGTGGTTCACACAGGCCACGAATCTGACTTTCGCACAACCACTGGAGTTTGACAGAGCCCATAGAGTTCCGGGGCGAATCACCAAAGATCAGAAGGGACCAAGAGCGATTGTGTGCAAACCACTGAGGTATCAACACACGGAGCAGATTCTCTCATTCATGCGTAAAAATAACCATATTCTATGGAAGGGCCACAAGATCTTCATTTCACAGGACTTCAGCAAAGAAACCATGGAAATAAGGAAAGCCTTCCTTGCACTGAGAGCGCAATTGAAATCTATGGGATACGTGTATGGTTTTATTGGCCCGACGAGATTTAAAGTAACCCTACAAGGCGTGACTCAGGTGTTCTCTGACCCACAAAAACTGCGACAACTGCTATTTACTCAAGGGGATGGCAACATGGAGGTTTCCCCTGCATCTCAGATGAACGCCTCAACGTCTGGCCTAGTATGAGCTCTTACCTTTCTGTCATAATCATCCACTGCTCTCTATTGCCGCACAACCTGCCTGATTGAGCTTCCACACCCTGGCTCAAGAACGTTGACTACTGCTACTTTCCTATGGTTTTGTGTTGCCTAATGGACTCCACTTGCTGGATACTCTGCACTGGATTGGTTACCCAAGTTGTACGACCCTATCCGATCACTTATGCTACAGGTTTGCCCCTGGCAGTTTAGCGTGCCTGGACCTTCTTACATTTCCCAATGCTAAGATTGCTATGCTAGTGCTCTTGCGCTTAGTTATTAATGCAACATGTTTTCCCACTGCTATTTGTCACGATGAGTAATATTGATTCTACTTACACAGGTAATGTCAGACCTAAATTTATTGTTTGTCTATAGCTCTTGCAATCGGTATGATTGCTAAGTTTAGTAAGTCGATGAACGCATTTACACCCTGTTTGAGCTGGCCTATCTTTACCGCCACTAATGGCCTTGTCCTCATTACGCACCACTTTGTTATCTGACGCATGGTACGCACAACTGCTTGGTTGTGGCTCACCTCAGGCCTCAGACTTCAAACCTCAAACTTCAAACTTCAACAGACCCTGGTCAGAATTAGTTATAGTGCACAGTGGTGAGGTTTTGTGCTAGTAGTTTTACGCCAGTTTTACTTGCAGGTGTTTGTAGATTTTCACAGACTATGTGCTGTCTGTGCACTGTTCATGTTTAGCAGAATGTTATTGAGCGTCCATGCTATACACAATACCCACCCAAAGTATAGTCCATGTTGGTCGGACAGATATGAGACTCTTGATATGTCTACCGCCCTACTTACTCTAAGGTCTGTTAGATCGCTACTCTGCAAGTTAGTTCGACTGACAGGAGATTCTTCCTACGTCTACCTGCTCACTTACTCTAGTGTTTGTTGGACCTCTAATCTGCAATATGTTTCGCAGCTCTTATGAATATTATGTTTGAATGAGCTGCTTGGAGGCGGCCTCGCGGTCGTTCCCGAGTCGCCATGTTCTTTTCCTACTTTTGGGGTGGGAGGGGAGGGATGGGGGATGGGGTGGTGGGTGGTGGGAGGAAGGGAGGAGCGGGGGGAGGGGTTGTTCTTACACTGATTGTATTATTTGTATTGTTTTGTTTCAACTTAGCTGATCATTCAAATTTGCGCCTTATTGTACAATCTTATTTACCTCTTGCAACCATTTTGACTGTTATTCACGACATGTGTATCTTCTGCGTAGTGCTGTGCATAGGCCTACATGCAACCTTTATCGTCAATACAGCTCATGGCAGTAAGCTTGATTATCACACATGGAAACGACGATGACTCACATTCTAGATACTCCTATAGGGACGACGACCATAAATAACCTTAAAGTACTTTCACTGAATGTAAAAGGCCTGAACCAGCCGATTAAGCGGCAAAAGGTACTAGATTATCTCCGAAGACAGCATGGTGACATTGCCCTACTGCAGGAAACAAGACTAGAGGAAAAACTATTTCATACCCTCCGTAATAAATTCTTTACTGAAGTCATAGGCTCTAGCGCTGTGTCCAAGAAAAATGGAGTAGTAATTCTGCTAGCTAAAAAGTCGAACGTGGAAGTGATTTCCTCCGCTATAGGCAACAAGGGGAGATGGGCCTCTGTGAAACTAGTTAAAGACGACACTGAGTTCTACGTTACAACTATATATGCCCCTAATACACATGAACCTTCCTTTTGGTCAGGGCTCACAAAACAGCTAGACACTATCCCAGATTCATCGGTCCATATACTAGCAGGGGATTTCAACCTACCCTTTGATCCAGCCTTGGATAGGGACTCTAGATGCACCTTCCGACCTGGCAAAGCGCATAAGGAATTCACTAGGCTTTGCAAAAAATTCCAATTGATAGACACATGGCGTATCCAACATCCCGACGGTAGGGACTACTCCTTCTACTCCCCACCCCATGACTCGTTTTCAAGAATTGATTACATTTTCATAACCAGAAATGCAGTTCCCAGAATAGATGAAACAGATATCGCACCGCGGCTTGTCTCTGACCACTCCTGCGTTTCACTCACTTTGTCAAATGTCAAACCAACAACTCGCCAATCAATGTGGCGCCTTAATGATTCCATTTTGAGTGACGAGAAACACAGAGAAACTATAGAAGCCGCCCTAAAAGACTACTTAATAATTAATAAAAAAGGTGACATCTCTGACTTAACTAGATGGGAAGCGCTGAAGGCTGCAATAAGGGGATCGATCATAAAAATATCATCAGCAATGGATCACAATGCCGCCCTCCTAGCCCTGGAAAAAGATATATCTGTGCTACAACGAGAATATCTGCACAACAGAAACCCCAAATCACTATCTGATTTATCCAATCGAAAATACACCTATAACAAATTAGTGAGTGAAAGAGCGGGAGTCTGGTAAGACAAAAGGAAACGCTTTAAAATTTGTGACTCTAATAAGGCGGGGAAAGGTCTGGCAGCCTATCTTAAATTTAAAATTCAAAAGAGCGCGATCGACTCACTAATGGATGACCAAGGCAACCCCACCTCGGACCCCAATAAAATTGCTAATTTATTTAAAGACTTCTACGAAAAGCTGTATACTAAGAACAAAAAGGTAAATAAGGAAAGGGTAGTGGATTTCCTTGCCAAGTGTACACTTCCAAAACGTACCCCCTCGGAACAAGAGTCCATAAACGTACCAATATCTGAAGCTGAGGTCACAAATGCGATCAAGTCCCTTAAGAGTGGGAAGGCTCCTGGCCCTGATGGGTTCACGGCAAAATTCTATAAATCCTTCTCGCACACGCTTACAGAACCACTTCTGAACGTGCTTACTGAGATTAGTGATACGGGCGAGGTAAAGGGAACGATGGCTGAGGCGGTGATAGCCGTGATACCTAAAGAAGGGAAAGATTCCAAATTGGCAAAGAACTACAGACCCATCTCACTGATAAACCTAGATTGTAAGCTATATGCATCGATCCTTGCAAAACGCATTCAAAGAGTCCTACCCTCCCTAATCCATCCCTCACAAGCGGGTTTTTTGAAAAATAGATTGTCTAGCGACAATACCAGAATCCTAAGCCATGTCATAGAAAAGGCTAAGCTCCTCTCCTCGCCAACTGTGGCGATAACACTAGACGCAGAGAAAGCGTTTGACAAGGTAGACTGGTCATACCTGGAAGCGGTATTACAAAAATTCGATTTGGGCCCACTTTTCACTAAAATGATAATGTCATTATATACCTGTCCCACCGCTAGAGTGAGGGCCGGTGGAGCCTTCTCGTCACCCTTCAAACTAGAGCAAGGAACCAGACAAGGCTGCCCCTTGTCCCCATACCTGTTCCTTCTAGCAATCGAACCCTTTCTGTACCGTATCCGAGAAAATCATGACATACAGGGAATCCAATTCAATGAATGTGTTATAAAACTCACGGCGTACGCCGATGATGTTTTGGTACTCAGTGAACAGGCTGACAAAGCTGTACCCGCACTACTTTCCACGATTGAAGAGTTCTCCGGTGTATCCGGGTACTCCCTGAATAAGGACAAAACTGAGGTAAAATTGCTAAATAATCTGGGTAATAGTACCATCTTGGGTGACTCTGGGCTCACTTGGCAGCCTAAGAGCTTCAAATATCTTGGCCTGGAATTCGAGAAGGACCTGATTACGACGCTGAAAATCAATGAGGATATACTCTTCAAAAAAGTAAGCAAACTCCTGGGTGGATGGTCCCCGAAATTCCTCTCGTGGTGGGGTAGGGCGGAAACGCTAAAGATGATGATCACCCCCTTGATCAACTATATGGCAAGCATGCTCCCTATGACCTTCACGGAAGACTTTTTGAAAAAAATAACCACTTTAGTTAGTAATTTCCTATGGAAAGACAAAAAACCGAGAATCTCTATGAAAAAACTGCAGCTACCCAAACAAAAAGGAGGACTAGGACTGCCAAACTTCCGGAATTACCAAACTGCCTTTTTATGTAAGCATGGAATCTCTTGGTTCCATGAAACTCCCGGATACACGCCGCTATGGGTAAACATTGAGAGAGCTATCATTGGTAAGGCCCCTTTGTCAGCAATTTTAACTATGGACTTGTCCCACCTCATACATTCCAAATACATCATGCTTAATACTAAACGGGCTCTTCTCAGACTTGACCATACACACAAATCTGGCCTGCAGATAGGAAAGTAGACGTCCTCATCTCTATGGTGTAATCCACTCATTAAGGTTAATGGCTCGTCCCCTCTTTGGAAGCATTGGTCAGACAAAGGCCTCAATGTTGTCTCAGATCTCTACGACAACCATGTACCGATGCCCTTCTCTTCAATTCAGTCTAAACACTCCCTTGAGCCAATTGACTTCTATGTTTTTCTTAAAATAAAGTCAGCTATATCTACACGCACATTCATTCACGCGACGCCGTGGTTAGGGAAGATGCTCCCTCTCTTGCAATCTTCAGGTCATTTTGTATCTAAAGTCTACAAGCTGCTCACACCGAACTTGAGTAAAACACTAAGGCGTAACGAAATTAAATGGGAATCAGAGCCCAATGACACCGGAATAATGATTGACTGGGATAAGATACACGCCTCAGCCCTCACACACAAAATATCACCGATCCTCTCGCAGACTAAGTTCATGGTACTCAATAGGGTGTTCTGGACTCCCCAGAAATTATTTAAACTGAAACTGAGAGACTCCCCCACTTGTTGGAATTGCTCCATGGCTGATGGAGATCTCCCGCATATGCTGTTTCACTGTACCATGTTGAAGAAATACTGGTCTGATGTATTCGACTATATTGAGCACACATTTCACATCAAACCTGAGAGGGAATTTATTTACATTATTCTAGGGGCCATCGACCCATTGGTAGTTAAAGACCACGACCGACATCTCCTGGACTTGTTCCTCACTCTGGCCTGTAAGGTCGTCCTCTGCCATTCGAAGACGGCCTCTGAGGTTTCTTTCAATGCCTGGAGGGAGTGGTTGGTTTGTATTAGAGGGGTGGATAATCCGGCCCTAAATTCATCCCCATGGCGCACTACAAGCAAGAAACTCTGGTCTTCACTGGACGCGACCTCTGTATCTTTCAAACCACCATGAGGTCCCTTCAATTAGGTATGCACATCATACTGTGATAGGCAGCCCTGGCACACGCATTGCATGTTGAATTCATTATGGTTGCACAACTAGGCTTGTAAGCTTTATAGCCACATAAACATATAGTCGGCAAGTGACCTTTTTGGTTTATGGAATTGATTATCATTCTAAGCCCACAATGTCGTCATATACATGTTGTTTTATATTATTGCTTTTTTGTAGCTCGGCAATGTGGCCCGTGACCAAACATTTGACACATTACTTGTAGACCCATATCTCAAACATCACTGTCAAATGTATGACTGTCAAATGCTAATCGATGATGACGCTGTGGCTCTGATCTCCCTTATTTTCATTTCTTAGTTTCTTTTTCCTTTCTCAGTTCTTATGTTCTTTCACTCATTGTTTACTGTAAATGTAACCACATGACTGTACCGTATCAAACCTGTACACTTACTTTCTGTTTTATTGAATAAAAATGATTTGAACACAAAAAAAGAATTTAGTTTCCATTGTCTCTGAAATTAACTACCTAACAGATGATTTTGCATGAACATACATTTGAATTCTTGATTTTAAAAAGTCAGACCTAGTATTCTTAACTGAGCAGTGGGTTCAACCAGTAATCTTCAGCGTTAGTCCTCCAATGCCAGAGCCTGAAGCTTACCAATCGCGATGTGAGATTAAATGTATGTGCCGTGGCAGTGAAAATAAAATGCGGCAAAGTAACTAGTTATTTGTAGTCTGTGTGCTAATAAGCACACTTCAACTCCTTTATTACTTAAGTGCAAAGGCCATATTCCTTGTAGTAGACTTGACAAAACCAATATATGTAGCTCCACATGCTGTGCATACTCCAGGCATCTAGGGTCAGATTTGGCCAACTTATTTTATGTTCGAATAAGTCTTGAGTCACTAGGTATAGTGACTTCTCCCGTTGTTGGCAGTATGCATGTGCATTGGATACATGGTTAGATTTTCTTCTGTCTGGTTTGGGTGTTCTTCGTTGGGGCTCTGAGTCGACCCCACGTGGCGACCTATGTCGGAGCCTCTTGAGTTCTCTGCTCCCAATAGCCTTCGAACAACCTTTAAGGGCTGTTTGTTTACTCACTGTAGTGGTCCACTCAGTGGTGATCATCTCGCCTGTGGCCTCTGCCCATGCAGTGCCCCTTTCCATAGGTCTCCCGTTCGAGAATGGTAAGTGTGTGGTGGTAAAAATGCCCTTTTTAATACTGTCCAAGGCACTATTCAGAGTACTTGTGGACAGACCATCATGCCATCTGTAATATTTGCTTGTCCTAGAACCACAACAAAGCCTTCATATCTTCCTGCCTTAGTTTTCTGTTGAAGGGGTAACAAGCGTTATATAAATACAAACCTTTTTTCCTCCTCTATCCTTCTGCTATCATTCCAAATCAAAATAACTGACTAACCTATCCACCAGAGAGATAGAGCTATATAGATAGATAGACAGATAGATAGATAGATAGATAGATATAGCTATAGCCCTCGGAGGTGGTGTTCCGGAAGGAGCTGAAAACTTTCCTATTCCCTAAGCCTTCATTTTTGTCGGCGCAGGGCTATCTCTATTCTATTTCTATCTGCTCAGGGTGCTGCTCAGTCCTTTGATAGCGCGGGGACACACGGGCAAGTGTAACCAGGCGCTTTAGAAACTCAGAATTATTATTATTATTATAGATCTAGATATAGCTATATAGCTATAGATATAGATCGATATAGATATAGATATAGATAGATATAGATAAATATAGCTAGATATAGCTATATAGACAGAGCTATATAGATATATAGATATAGATCTAGCTATAGCTAGATATAGATATAGCTATATAGATATAGATAAAGCTATATAGATATAGCTATATAGATAGATATAGCTATATAGATAGCTATAGATATAGCTATATAGTTAGATATAGATATAGATATATGCTAGATAGATAGATATAGATCTAGGTAGATAAATATAGCTATAGAGATAGATATAGCTATAGTTATATAGTTATATAGATATAGTTATATAGATATAGTTATATAGATATAGTTATATAGATATAGTGATATAGATATAGTGATATAGATATAGTGATATAGATATAGTGATATAGATATAGTTATATAGATATAGTTATATAGATATAGTTATATAGATATAGTTATATAGATATAGTTATATAGATATAGTTATATAGATATAGTTATATAGATATAGTGATATAGATATAGATAGACCATGCATATGCATTTATATATATATATATATACATACATATATATACATCTGCATATATATGCATGTTATGTCAATGAAAGTTTGAAAAACACTAAAAAAAGCAAAGCTAAAAATCCACCTTATTACAAACCGAATTGCTTTAACTTAAACGAGGGCGAGACATATTGCTTTTTCAATGCTTGTTCTATTAGCATTTTAGCCTTTAGTTCCTTGAGTTGAGCTTGTTAACCTGGAAAGCGACATTTGGGGACTCAGTTAGGAGAGTGGTGTGTTTGAACTGGAAGGCAGGAAATTCGATTTATACATATTTAGCCAAGTAATATTGATTGTTTACTATTTTTGTAAGTTGACTATTGAAATAAATATAAAATAACAGAAGTCTACTGCATAATAGACTGATCTTGCTTCACAGCTACATGAGAAAAATTGTCGTCCCCCCCCCCATTACCCATCAGATAAGTAATGCATGGTTTCTGCGCAGTGATCTTTTACAGCGTGGGTGCTCAGAAGAAGGGTTTTTCAGTTAAAAGCTATTTCTCGCAATTTATTTTTCAAATGTCTGGCCTCGAGTCTGGTTTCAATGTTTTACAAGCATTGTGCTCTACAAACAAATCACAAAAAACATACCTACACAGGCTTTTGGCCAGCCATCTTTATCCATTAGTCTATTCAAGTGTGATTCATGTTTTGCTTCCGAAACCCACAGCAAAGAACATTCAGTAGTGGGCCAGCAATTTTCAGTGTGAGTGATGGCAACTTGCAAATGTCCACTACCACCTGTTAATTAGTCCACTTCAGTGCCTGAGAGGGTAGGCTATTCTCTGCTTTCATTTCTACTATTGTTTGATATTTTTTGTTTAGGCCTTTTTTGATTAATGGCTTTGCCCCTGCTTGTTATTTGAGGTGTTAGCCACCCATTTCTACTACTGAAATGATTACGGACCATGTTAATTGTATGCAACTCTAAAGCTCATGGTACATAATTTAATAGTATTTTCTTTGTTTTTGACTTGTTTGTAGTTTCTGATTGAATGGTTATAAGGTGCTGAAAGTTCTAGTTCTTTATTACAGACTATTTTATGTCTACAGAAAATGACTACAGAATGACAGTACAGTATTGTGAAGCAGTGCTCATGGGCACGATAAATCAAGCTGGCTAACCTGTTTGTTTTGAATTTTTTTCCAAACCATCCTATAATGAAAGTAAATTTATGGTTCTTTGGGACCCAGAAATGCATGTGTTGAACTCCATGGCAACCTCTCTTGTTTCCCACATTGTAAGGGTACTGGAAATCAGTGTGTATCAAAGATTTGGCACTGAGATGCTTCCGTAATTTGGGAGCATCGGGTGGTGCATGTTAATGCGCTGTTAATAACTAACTTCAGTCTTCTCCTATAAGTGGCCTCTGTTTCTGAAGTCTCATCCCTGGAACAGATATATAAACCTTACCACTAAGACCACTAGAGGGCCGGCAACGATATAAACAATCAACCTCACCTGTGGCTCGAGTTCTGTTCCTGCTCGCCTGGGGTGACCTTTGAAAAAGTTCGAAGACTCGAACGAAACGCGTCAGGCTCCTGCCCTTCAATCACTCAAATAAATGCTTGCTGCATAGGTGTACCGTGTGCGGCTCAATTTCTCTTCGCAAGGGGGGAGACAAAGATGGCATACCAAGCGACGTGGTCCTGTCGCAAGAGCAACGCACCGCCAGCCAGAGCGCCGAAGATTACCCGACCTTGGACCACAGCAGATGACTCGGTAACACGAATTCAAGGGTAACTTGGCTGCCACCAGACACCAGAGTCGGGAATGGTTCCACGCAGTCCCCAAATGGACTGCGACAGGAGGCACACCTCTGGAAACTTTATTCCAGTGAGACAAATTTTAAATATGGGCATCACCCGATGGAAGGGCTCTTAATCAACGAACGAAGAACTTGGGACCACAGAGTCCATCATGCCTGGCGAACCTTACCACTAGCAGATAGACGGCGGACGTATCAGTTTGACTTCACGGGAGATTTAATACACGAGAATAGAACCGTGCTTTCAATGGGGGCAGCCAATCCGAAGGAATCAACTAAGGCATAGATATTGAAGATCGAGCGACGGCTCGTGTAAAGGTAGCCCCTTATACATCAAGTGGCCACGAGAAATTTGTTTATAGCTCTCCGTTTGCAACATAGAATCTAAGAAATTAAAAAGCATCAAAAGAATGGTACAGATTGGTCTACCGCGCCCTTCACCCTTTTTCGAATAACGCCGTGAGCACCTACTAAAAGCCGTCAGACACTGGAAATGTCATGCCCTTCGCCGCTATCAAGTTTGAGTAACTAGCTAACTAATACAGTTCCAATATATGTGAAAAACACAGAATTCCTTATGAAGGCGCAAGCCGAAACGCGTTGAGTGAAAGGAATTGTGGTTCTAGATATTAAGTCGTATCTATTGGTATATTGTGTTAAACTGTGAATCAAATATTTATATTAAGGGAAAAAAGAGTTCATATAAAATATTTAAAAAAAATTGTGTAATAGAATGTTCATGAAATATTGAGATGAAAATAAAAAGAATATAAAGGAGAAACATATTATGGTATTCTTACAGAGTGTCATAGGTTAACGTCAATTTGATATTTTTAAAAAATAATGCGTAGAACCCGATGCTGAGCCTTCTTTCCTAAAAATTATACTCCTTGCCAAGGTTTATCCTTGTAAGGCAGGGGCCCCTTTCTTCCATGAACCTTACCACTAAGACCACTACAGGGCCGGCAACGATATAAACAATCAACCTCACCTGTGGCTCGAGTTCTGTTCCTGCTCGCCCGGGGTGACCTTTGAAAAAGTTTGAAGACTCGAACGAAACGCGTCAGGGTCCTGCCCTTCAATCACTCAAATAAATGCTTGCTGCATAGGTGTACCGTGTGCGGCTCAATTTCTCTTCGCAAGGGGGGAGACTATATATATGAGGGCGGACTCAATTTAAGTACAAATATGTTTGGTTAAGAAACGATGGTAAAACGTGGCAGCCATTGTTATATACAGCATAATTGCAAATGAAAATAACATTTTTGATCAGGCTTACGCCTTCTGTACATAAGTAATATATGATCAATAAGGCTAATAACCACTGCCAGAAAGAAATGAAATCTCGCCGTGCATCGTACTGGCTAAATTACCAAAAGAACGTTACAAAACACCAAACAAATAACCTTTGCACCATGATCACAATATGAAGGCAAATTACAATCAGGCCGTGTATCGGCACATCTCCGGCATTACAATATATATTGTATCCCGGAGATAAATTGATGTCAAACTAATTCGTACTGCATATGTGGCAGTGAGGTAGGAAAGAGATGTAATACATTTATAAACATGCTGATTGCCAATAATCATAATGGTTACTCAAATGTATTAAATACATACAAAGAAAAGGTTAAGAAAGTGAAATTGTGAAACCATGTCTGTCGGAAACCTAATCGAAATCATATGAGGACAAAGCATTTTGTGAAATTTAAGTATTGGGACATGATTAAAAGAGTTCATAAGTTCACTGTAAATTGATCAAATATAGATAATACATCCTAGAGATCTATTGAGGAAAACACCTCATGATAGTATCTAATTCCATGAGATTCTACAATACAGCTTTATATATTCATACATCTGTGTTCCTCATTTATCAAGGGTGTAGTACACAATCTGTTATGATGGAGACACATATGAGGAGTCGGAGGATCATCTGCCTAGATGGACTGTCAGTTCTTCCCCTGTATTGAGCCCTGAGGGACTTTTGGTCTGTAAGTCTATAATGAATCTAGACTCCAGTCTACGAAGACTCAGCAGTCTATCTCCCCCTCTGGGGTTCAAGGGCACATGATCAATACCAAAGTAACGCAGCAATTCCCTGTTGCTACAATGTACTTTGGCAAAATGTCGAGCAACAGGATAGGTTACGTCCTTATTGGTGATTGCTCTTTGGTGTTCCAATATTCGGAGTTTTACGTTGTTAATAGTACTCCCAATATATTGTAGTCCACATGGGCAGACCAAACAGTACACTACGTAAGGTGTCGTGCAAGTGATAAATTTGTTGATAATTCTGGGTTTACCCAAGCCTGGAACGCTATACATTAGTGTGCGTCTACTATTATCACATGCTCGACATTTCCCACATGGAAAAAAAACCCTCATATCTTTCAGAGTGCCGCTCGTTTTAGATTGAACCGGCATGAGGTGACTCGGAACAAAATTGTCCTTGATTGACTTAGATTTCCTGAACGTGAGCAGAGGTTTAACTGGAACATCATTCCCTATTACGGGATCCGTACGTAGTATGTTCCAGTTCCTTGTGAGCATTTGTCTCAATATATTGGCCTCATCAGAATAAGTTGTAATCATACGGAATTTATTATTCAAATCTGCATGCTCAGTGATCTTAGAAGTTCAAGAAGATGTTTCCTGGGGATTCTCAATACCTTATTGAAAGTCTCATCCAACAAGGCTTGATCGTATCCTCTAGTCAAAAATCTTGCAATACATCCCTTGGCTGCTGAGATAAAATCTACTTCCAGAGAACAATTGTGTCTCAATCTCAGCAGTCCTCCATAGGGAATACTGCGAATCAGACTGGGTGGGGTGACTGCTTCCAGCATGTAGAATGCTGTTGCCGGCCGTCGGCTTTCTATACAGAGCAGTTTCCAGACCTCCTTTGCTGACAAACACCCTCAAATCAAGGTAATGTACCTCCGTCTCACTTATGTCAGATGTGAACTTTAGATTCAACTGATTGTGATTGAGATTCAACAATGAATTCCTCTGCCTGTGCGGTGGAGCCCCTCCACACTAGGAAGAGGTTGTCGATATATCGACGCCATACCACGATGTACTGGGCCCATAGCTGGTTTTCACACCGCTAGGGCAACCTGCTCCTCCCACCAGCCTACGAAAAGGTTCGCGTAGCTGGGGGCGAAGCAGGTCCCATCGCAGTTCCACTTATTTGCCTGAACAGGTCATTCTGGAAAAGGTAGATATTATTTCTAAGACAGAAATTTAAACATTCTATCAGCATCCTCCCATGCTCCATGTATTTGGCTGATCTTTTGTCAAGGAAATACTTGACAGCCTCTATACCTTGTTCATGTTGTATACTGGTATAGAGGCTGGCAATGTCCAGGGTAATCAGCACATATGATGGATCGCAGACAATCTGATCAATCTGTCCGATAAAATCCTTGGTGTCTTTGACATATGATTTTAGGTCCACCACAAAACCAGAAAGAAAAGAATCGATATAAACAGACAAGTTTTCCGTAAGACTCCCCTTCGAGGAAACGATAGGTCGCCCCGGTGGGTACTGAAGATCTTTGTGAACCTTTGGCAATTGATAGAAGGTCGGAGTTACAGGTTCCGGGTTTCTAAGGAAAAAGAACTCATTCATGTCTAACATCAGTTTGTTACGCCATTTATTCAAGAGATCATGATAAGCCTTAATACTTTCTGCATATTCATCTTTATCTTTTGATAGTTTCTTAGATCTTGAAGCTGTCTCAATGACTCCTGACAGTACTGGTCTCGTAGGACAACATTCCCCCCCTTATCTGAGGGTTTTACAACAATCTCTTTGTTTCTACTCAAGTTAGAAAGAGCATTGGTTTGTGCCATGGTTAGATTATTCCTTTTCTTAGTTCTCTTGTTGTTTGACAGTCTGTGAAGGTATCTATTGCTTCATACGGCATCTGCGGATTGAACTGCGATGGAGCCTTGAAATCTGTTATTGGTGATTGTTGCTGGATGCATTGCACACCTGGTGTTCCACTGATATCTTCAGGGGTCTCAACCAATTGTTCAGTTCTCAGATCCTCCAATGCTTGTGCCGTGTGAAGGTCCTTAATGGACAGTACATCTGTGGGACACACTGTAGTTTTCTTTTTTGTTTTCCTCATACCATCAGTCTGGGGTTTCATTTTGTGAAACTTGTGTAGTTTGATTTTGCGGGTCAGTTAAAATAAGTTGATACGGGTTTGGGTGTACTCCAGTCCTTTATTCGGGCAAAGGCTAAGCTCCAATTGCAAAGTGTCCTCCTCATCTCGTGTTAAAGTCTGATCAGTCAGGTTGACAATTGTAGGACTGGAATCAACCATTTTTTCCCTTTCTTCTTGCGGCTGTTTTGGGCTACAGCTTTGCCCCTTCCTCTTCCTCTGCCAGCCTCCTCGTCGGTTTCTCCGTCGTTTTCGGGTGGCTTGAGTTTGCCCCCTCTCAGCCAGGTGCGGCGGATGAGGTCGAATTGCAGGTGAAAAGGGGTCTTTCTCCCTTCGCTGCTTGGTGTTGGCCTCTCATCACCTGATTGTTCTTCTTCCGTGGCTGAGGATTCCGATGTAGGGGGTTCTTCTACCGGTCCGGTGTTCTTCGTCTTATTAAGAGCTTTCCGAGGACCATCGAATTTTTTAGAGAAAGTAAGGATTCTTCCTTGAGCGTAGTCACGCTCATCTCTTTCAAACTTTTCCTGCTTCCGCTGTCGTATTTTGAGTTCATACTTGATCAGACGTTTTTTCATCTCATCTAGTAGTTGTGTTGATTTTACTGTGTCAGTTTCCTTGGCAATTTCAATCTCAAGGGAGGCTATCTCATCGATTGCTTTTGCTCTATCGCTCCAGGCGAATTTAACGAGTAGATCGAGCATTTCTTTACAGGAGGCTGCAGTAAGGTCAGCCCATTGTTCCAACAACATGGGATCAGGGCTCTCATATGCAGGTACTGTATATATGCGAAGCCCCCTGGGCACTCGATCCACGTCAATATAATTTTGTAGAGAGGTGGCCTCCCACCATTTTCGTATCTCTCTTTCACTTAATCGTTCTAGTTTCATGAAAAGATTCTGTAGGGAACTCTGTGGTACATTCCCCCTGCCTCCGGTGTCTGGTGCAGCAGAAAGATTTGGTGCGCGTTTCTTAAAGACGTCAAGAGCTGCTTCGCTGCGTTATTCTTCATCGCACATGCCTCTTGGCGTTTTTTAAGAACCACAGGGAAGCCTCCCCGGGTTTCGCCGCCAATACCCACTCGCCTCACTGTTTTTTTGGACCCTCGCAGATGCAAGCGGCAATAATCGGGAGTGTAAACAACGGGAACGGCGACTTACCCGCGTCTATGATATCAGCCGTGCGCCCATCTGTTGACTCCTCACGCTTCTGGTCCGTGTACAGCGGTGCTCTCGATAAACGTAAACAACAGCCCCGTGCTACCAGGGGTCTCGGGGCACTCTGTGGCGGGTGCTATATCGCGCTGGTAGACGCGTGATATGTTGAAGCTCAGCAGTCCCTTCGGTAAACGAAAAGAAGATTCAAGCACTCCGGGTAAGGCGACAGAATTTCAGACAAAGTCCTTCCTCAGTGTTAGCGGTATGCTGCTCACGGCTCGTTTTTGAAAACGCCCTCATAGAAAGTGAGGGCGGACTCAATTTAAGTACAAATATGTTCGGTTAAGAAACGATGGTAAATCGTGGCAGCCATTGTTATATACAGCATAATTGCATATGAAAATAACATTTCTGATCAGGCTTACGCCTTCTGTACATAAGTATTATATGATCAATAAGGCTAATCACCACTGCCAGAAAGAAATGAAATCTCGCCGTGTATCGGCATCGTACTGGCTAAATTACCAAAAGAACGTTACAAAACACCAAACAAATAACCTTTGCACCATGATCACAATATGAAGGCAAATTACATATATAATCTATATATGTATATATATATATATATATCAGCTCCCAAAGTCCTTTTGAATGCGGTAACCTAACCGCCAAGAAAGAAGAAAGCACTCTCACGAGGGGGAGGTTTGCAGCATTTTATTGAAACCTTCAGGCACCAGCAAGACGCGTTTCAGCACTTAGCCTTTGTCTATTGCACCACTTAACGCTCTGCGGCCATTTTTAAATCTTACTTCGGCTGTCATCGTCATAGGTGTCCTAGACATAAACAAGGGACTAAATAGTCAATACAGTCCCGCCATCTTTAAGCAGTGTAAATACAGACCATATTCAAAACCGTGATCGAGCAAATGTGTCACTATATTTAATCCTGAAAAAGAATTTGTGATATTCAATCAATTATATAGCCCTGGATGGGCTCGGTGTTATCTTTTTGCTCAAAAACAAAAAGTACCACAATATATATATATTCTCATTCATTCATTCCAAAACGCCAACTCGGATCAGCGAAGCAAGCAGGAGACGGACTACCAAGTCGAGTTACAGGTTCTTTATTGCATTTCAGCTGGATAAAAGGGCAAGACTCGTTTTGGGCTTGGACAGCCCTTGTTCACATGCAAATGACCAAATGTAGTATTTTTCTTTTTATAATGCTTAGTGACCCGCCTCCAATCTGGTCATATGACCATAAAGATAGAAAACGTACTGTGCATAGAACTTGTGTGCAAAATACGCAAATATCAATGTAAAGTGCGCCACATAAAAATGAACATATATTGACAATCTAGTAAAAAAACGTACTTGTTTTACCGATTCATTTGTTATAGCAGGATAAATCCTTTCTTTTCTGTTATCTATAACATAACATTATATTTCTGTGTAATACATAGAGAATGCATATTGTTATGTTATCAGCGGAGAATAATAGCAAGAAAAAGGCAGAGAAACTTGTAGTGCTACTAATAGTGACACCCGGTCAATGCCTAAAGTGCGAGAAGTTATATTACACGTTCAAACAGTCGGGATGAAGTGCTGCAGTGCATGATAAATCAACCTGTAATTGTAATACATAAATGCTATCTTAACAATTGGGATCAAACAAGACCTCATTTTGTTAGAAAAAAAGTTAATTAAAACCTTACATATTGGTTTAATAATTTATCATGGTTAAAAGTGAATAAAACACCCTGTGTATAAAAAAGTAATAGCAAGGATCTGATAAAAAAAACACAGAATATTGGATATATACACACACGTATGTACACATGAAGCTGGAGAACCGATGGATACATTACAATGGCTAACAGGGAGCCTGACTAGCCATTGTGGAGCAAAAAATACATCTAAAGGGTTAAGAAATCTATCACAGATAATCATTCCACTGGGAACCTGACTACCTGGGGGCTATGGGTGCATGCTTGGGGAGTCCATACCAGAGCCCAGACAGAACATATTACAAGAAGTTATACAAATCCTCGGTGTTATTCAGTCCGTTGGGCCACTTGCTGTCGAACTCGAGGATCATGTTAGACTCCAATTGTCTCAGTTTCAGCTCTCTATCACCTCCCCTTAGAAGTTTAGGTGCCGCTGCCACTACATAGTAAGTTAAGCAATTCACATCCTTATTGTGTTTGCTTTGAAAATGGCGAGCCACCGGATATGAGGGGTTGCTGTGAAGGATGGCTCGGACGTGTTGTAAAATCCTGACGTGCACCTGTTGTTTGGTACTGCCTCTATAATTCAG